>NC_079198.1:119245330-119507830 GCF_029499605.1 Hyla sarda | reverse complement strand
TTGAATTCACTTCTGGCTTTGGCTCAAAAACTGCAGTGCTCTCTGCTGACATCTCTGTCCATTTTAGGAACTGTCCAGAGCAGCATATGTTTGCTATGGGGACTTTCTCCTACCCTGGACAGTTCTTAAAGGGGTATCCCAGTGGAAAACTTTTTTTTTTTTTTTTTTTTAATCAACTGGTGCCAGAAAGTTAAACAGATTTGTAAATCACTTCTATTAAAAAATCTTAATCCTTCCAGTACTTTTTAGGGGCTGTATACTAAAGAGATATCCAAAAAAGAAATGCATTTCCTCTGATGTCCTGACCACAGTGCTCTCTGCTGACCTCTGCTGTCCATTTTAGGAACTGTCCAGAGCTGGAGAAAATCCCCATAGCAAACATATGCTGCTCTGGACAGTTCCTAAAATGGACAACAAAGGTCAGCAGAGAGCACTGTGGTCATGACATCAGAGGAAATGCATTACTTTTTTGGATTTCTCTTTAGTATACAGCCCCTAAAAAGTACTGGAAGGATTGAAATTTTTAACAGAAGTGATTTACAAATCTGTTTAACTTTCTGGCACCAGTTGATTTAAAAAAAAAAAAAAAAAAATAGTTTTCCACCGGAGTACCCCTTTAAAGTCAAATCTATTAAGCGTCGGGAATAGCATGGGATGCTACCTGCTGCTGGGGAAAGTGGGCACCTGAGGACAAGGGTTAAAAATCCAGATTAACTCACTGAACATGGCTGACGGGACCCAGATTCCCACGAATCAATGAACAGTGAGGAAAACGCAAGATCCTTAAAAAAAACGCGCAGGGATTTTCCCTGTCACCTCGGATACAAATCCCTTCCCCCTTCCTATCTAGTATGGCACATCATTCCAGCCCAGTGTTCTGTATCGGATTTGCAATGTACACCCCATAAATCCTGTTGCCCCCTCCCTCCAAATGTAGTCTTAAAAAAATATATTGCAATTAAAAATAAATAAATAAAATAAAAATAACTAAACAAAACTTCCTTCTTGTATCGCAACCTGCTGGATGAGCCCCCCCCCCCCCCCCCCGGCGGACTTGTCTGCCGGAGTTTGGCGCTATTTGGATAAAAGGCTAATCCCTTGGGCGGCTCTTGTCAGATTACCAATTATCTGAATCGGATCGTCCTGAGAAGACCATGCGGTCAGTCTGAAGCAGGACAAGGAATATAGGGAGGGCGAGGGGGGGGGGGTTAATTTCTGTAGGCGGCTTTAACCCCTTAATGGATAAATGCTGCAGCACCTCACGGACGGTCCCACAAACAGCTGACAAGATGCTGCTGCTTCACTTTGGTGCCGTGCACGCAGGAGGACAGCGGAGGGACTGATAAATTTTACTTGGCTTCCAATTATCTGGCACGGCTACAAGTTCACCTGGTGACAAAAATAAAAAAATAAAAAAATCATTTTCCCTACAGAACATATTACGGCTTCACTAAAGGACGATTTATGGAGGCATAAAAACCGGGATGCGTTGAATCAGTACCTAAAAATATGGAGTATTGTTATTCTGAAATCCTTTTGATGCAGTGTTACCCAAGCAGGGTGCCTCCAGCTGTTGCGACACTACAACTCCCAGCATGCCCGGACAGCCAAAGGCTGTCCGGGCATGCTGGGAGTTGTAGTGTCGCAACAGCTGGTGGCACTCTGCTTGGGAAACCCTGCCCTGATGTCTTTGCATGGAATCCACGAGCAAAGCTCTAATAATGCAGTGTTTCCCAACCACGGTGCATCCAGCTGTTGAAAAACTACCACGCCCAGCATTCAGCTCTCCGGGCATGCTGGGCGTTATAGCTTTGCAACAGCTGGAGGAACCATGTTTGGAAAGCAATGTTCTAATGCCTCCAGCTGTTAATATAATACATAATAAATAATAAAGTCTCCTAGCAAGCCCAGACTGCCAGCGTTGTGGTTTTGCAACAGCTGGAGGCACCCTGTTTGGGAAACAATGCTCTAACGCATCCTCTATGGGGAGAAAATGTCTTCCAATATTCCAAAGATTTCTCATTATTTTCAGTATTTTTCAGATTTAGAGTACGGACACATTAAAATCTGCTCCAAATCATGTGGATTTATGCTTTGAAATTGTTGCAAATTATGCAAATTAGATTAACAAAATGTAACAAAAAACAAAGGGGAGAATGTATCACGAAGGCAATATATTTACACCAGTCTGAAGTTTGTGCCACACTTTCCGTTATCTTATTTTATGTTCACACGGCAGAATTACCGGGCGGAATTCCGGTGAAGAAATTCTGCCGACATTAACTGGTTATTGACTCCAATGGCATTTCGCAGTCCCATTCAGATGAAATTCCTTTTTCCACATTTTGCACAGATATAAGATCAGTCTTGCGGAATTTCATTGAAATCAATAGGGCTTAAATTTTGGCAAAATTCTTTGTTCGGAGAACACAAAAATTCTGCCTCAGTTCTGTTCAGTTATCTTTGCTGAACTGTGGGCGGGCTCTTCTTGGCTGTCCGCAGCAGATTTTCCACGGTGGAATTTACGCTGCGGAAAATAAGCCGAAGACCCTACTGACTTCAATGGGGCTTGCAGTGTATTTTCCGCAGTGTAAATCCCGCCGCGGAAAATCTGCTGCGGACAGCCGAGAAAAGCCCGCCCACTTTCAAATACGCAGCGGAAAACCCTAAGGGTCTATTCCCACGGGCGGAATTTCCACACCAATTCCGCTTCCTCTTCTTTGGGTGGTTTCTGGCTTGTGTGGATTTTGTGCGGAAATTCAGAAGTGTGGAATCCCATAGAAGTCTATTGGGCTTTCATTTGAGGCGGAATTCCGCCTCAAATGGAAACCCAATACACTTCTATGGGATTCCACACGTCTAAATTTCCGCACCAATTCAGCACCAATCCGCACAAAATCCAGAAACCACCCAAGGAAGCGGAATTGGTGTGGAAATTCCGCCCGTGGGAATAGACCTCAAGCGGAATTCCACTTGAGAAATTCCTCCTCAAATGAAAGCCCAATACACTTCTATGGGAGTCCACACTCTCATTCACACTTCTGCTTGGATTCCGCACCAATTCAGCACAAAATCCACACAAGCGTAAGCGGAATTGGGGCAGATGAGCGGAAATTCGGCCATGTGAATAGACTCTAAGGGTACGTTCACAAGAGCGGATTTTCGCAGCTAATTTCGCTGCGGATCCGCTCTATGCTGTCTTTACATGTGCCTGCTCGTAGCGGCAATATCGTAGCGCACATCGCGGGAGCTCTCTGCCTAGCTCAGATCTGTGAGTACGCCACACACATCGCTGCAGTGTGTCTGCTCGTAGCGGCGTATTGCCACTACGAATAGGCACATGTAAAGACAGCATAGAGCGGGGCCTTCACCAGCGGATCCGCAGCGTAAAATACGCTGTAAATCCGCTCATGTGAACGTACCCTTAGGGGGAGATTTATCAAAACCTGTCCAGAGGAAAAGTTGCCCAGTTTCCCATAGCAACCAATCAGATCGCTTCTTTCATTTTAAAAAGGCCTCTGCAAAATGAAAGAAGCGATCTGATTGGTTGCTATGGGAAACTGGGCAACTTTTCCTCTGAATAGGTTTTGATAGATCTCCCCCTCACACGGCGGAATTCTGCCTGAAATTAAAGCCCAATACACTTCTATGGGATTCCGCACTCCCTTCGGAAATCCCGCTTGCAGAATAGCTCGTGTGAATAGACCCTTACTCAGAATTTCCGCTACCTTACTGATCTGACTGCGGGTTATTCTCATTGCCACATTTTTGGTCCATGTCCTTATGTTCCCTCTTAAAGGGGTGCTCTGGTGGAAAACTTTTTTTTTAATCAATTGGTGCCAGAAAGTTAAACAGATTTGTAAATTACTTCAATTAAAAAATCTTAATCCTTCTAGTACTTATTAGCTGCTGAATACTACAGAGGAAGTTCTTTTCTTTTTGGAACACAGAGCTCTCTGCTGACATCATGACCACAGTGCTCTCTGCTGACATCTCTGTCCATTTTAAGAACTGTCCAGAGTAGGAGAAAATCCCCATAGCAAACATATGCTGCTTTGGACAGTTCCTAAAATGGACAGATATGTCAGCAGAGAGCACTGTGGTCATGATGTCAGCAGAGAGCTCTGTGTTCCAAAAAGAAAATAATTTCCTTTGTAGTATTCAGCAGCTAATAAGTACTGGAAGGGTTAGGATTTTTTACAAATCTGTTTAACTTTCTGGCACCAATTGATTAAAAAAAAAAAAAAAGTTTTCCAGCGGAGTACCACTTTAACATATTTTTCCACCCCTCCCACCAAAAATGTGAAAAATAAATTAAAATATCACCACTGTGAAAATTAGGAAAACCTTCCTAGAATCGTGCCCTACTTTGCCATACTGGGACTGTTCCCTGTTTTCTAATAAACGGGTGTATGAGCTTGAGAATGAGCCCCAAAAACTGTTCCTTCACAGAAAATAATTCTACATAAAAGAGAAGAAGCAACCGGTGACCACACGTGACGGATCGCGGCATCAAACTGCCAGGCGAAGGAGTGGTGTAATATTTATTATCCATGTTGAAAAGTAATTAATAGCTGAGGAAAGAGGAATTTAGCCCAGCCCAGGCAATAAATGCTAGTTAATGCCAAACCTGAATTGCTGATTTATTTATTTTTTGTTCTACATTTAAATTGATCAAAGTACACAATCATAAACATATAAAAAAGAAGGAGTCCAGACGGAGGTTTTGCATGGCATAATCTGGACATTTACATATTGTGATATAATGGAAACTTTGTCAAATTATCAGGTGTGCAGGCAAACGAGTTATACGTGTTCTTTTATACCTTTTTTTTTTAAATTAAACATAACACAATGATTAGTTTCCTTGGTTCTTAATATACTGTATATATATATATATATATATCATATTAACACAAAACCGGCAGGAATGAAGCCTGAAGAGCCAGTTTGTATAATTACGTCTGCCATACAGTATTAATAGCTGTGTGATTATTGCCGTGTACACCACAATTTCAGGAATTTTTGGACAATTATATTAGTTGGGCCAATCTGGAGTAAGTTTATGAACAACAAAACCGGCGGACTGCAACTATGAACACAGGAGGCGGCTACAAACATCAAAGGAAAATAACAAAATAAAATTTGGTGCCACACAAAGATATTACTATATATCCCTTGTGGCCCTTACACATGACTGTACTTCTCTTAGGCCCCATACACATGACTGTACTTCTCTTATGGCCCATACACATGACTGTACTTCTCTTATGGCCCATACACATGACTGTACTTTTCTTAGGCCCCATACACATGACTGTACTTCTCTTATGGCCCCATACACATGACTGTACTTCTCTTAGGCCCCATACACATGACTGTACTTCTCTTAGGCCCCATACACATGACTGTACTTCTCTTAGGGCCTATACACATGACTGTACTTCTCTTAGGCCCCATACACATGACTGTACTTCTCTTATGGGCCATACACATGACTGTACTTCTCTTATGGCTAATACACATGACTGTACTTCTCTTAGGGCCTATACACATGACTGTACTTCTCTTAGGCCCCATACACATGACTGTACTTCTCTTATGGCCCATACACATGACTGTACTTCTCTTATTGGCCATACACATGACTGTACTTCTCTTATGGCCCATACACATGACTGTACTTTACTTATCTTATGGCTAATACACATGACTGTACTTCTCTTAGGGCCTATACACATGACTGTACTTCTTTTAGGCCCCATACACATGACTGTACTTCTCTTAGGCCCCATACACATGACTGTACTTCTCTTATGGCCCATACACATGACTGTACTTCTCTTATGGCTAATACACATAACTGTACTTCTCTTATGGCCCATACACATGACTGTACTTCTCTTAAGGCCCATACACATGACTTTACTTCTATTATGGCCCATACACATGACTGTACTTCTCTTAGGCCCCATACACATGACTGTACTTCTCTTATGGCCCATGCACATGACTGTACTTCTCTTATGGCCCATACACATGACTGTACTTCTCTTAGGCCACATACACATGACTGTACTTCTCTTAGGCCCCATACACATGACTGTACTTCTCTTATGGCTAATACACATGACTGTATGTCTCTTATGGCTAATACACATGACTGTACTTCTCTTGTGGCCATACACATGACTGTACTTCTCTTATGGCCCATACACATGACTGTACTTCTCTTATGGCTAATACACATGACTGTACTTCTCTTGTGGCCATACACATGACTGTACTTCTCTTATGGCCCATACACATGACTGTACTTCTCTAAGGGCCTATACACATGACTGTACTTCTCTTATGGCCCATACACATGACTGTACTTCTCTTATGGCTAATACACATGACTGTACTTCTCTTATGGCCCATACACATGACTGTACTTCTCTTATGGCCCATACACATGACTGTACTTCTCTTATGGCTAATACACATGACTGTACTTCTCTTATGGCCCATACACATGACTGTACTTCTCTTATGGCCCATACACATGACTGTACTTCTCTTATGGCTAATACACATGACTGTACTTCTCTTATGGCTAATACACATGACTGTACTTCTCTTATGGCCCATACACATGACTGTACTTCTCTTATGGCTAATACACATGACTGTACTTCTCTTATGGCCCATACACATGACTGTATGTCTCTTAGGCCCCATACACATGACTGTACTTCTCTTATGGCCCATACACATGACTGTACTTCTCTTATGGCTAATACACATGACTGTACTTCTCTTATGGCTAATACACATGACTGTACTTCTCTTATGGCCCATACACATGACTGTACGTCTCTTAGGCCCCATACACATGACTGTACTTCTCTTATGGCCCATACACATGACTGTACTTCTCTTATGGCCCATACACATGACTGTACTTCTCTTATGGCCCATACACATGACTGTACTTCTCTTATGGCCCATACACATGACTGTACTTCTCTTATGGCCCATACACATGACTGTACTTCTCTTATGGCCCATACACATGACTGTACTTCTCTTATGGCCCATACACATGACTGTACTTCTCTTATGGCCCATACACATGACTGTACTTCTCTTATGGCCCATACACATGACTGTACTTCTCTTATGGCCCATACACATGACTGTACGTCTCTTAGGCCCCATACAAATGACTGTACGTCTCATACGGCATATGTGCATGGATGTATTATGGCTCAGTACAACCTCTGAGTTGGACATATACTTACTACAGCAATCATACTAATCTGCGACAATGATCCACAACCTATGGCTCTCGGGCTGTTGCAGAACTACAACTCCCAGCTAGAAATTGTGGTATGGGGTGTGAGATGCGGGGCAGATGGAATTAACCTGGGGGCAGATGGCATTAACCCCTTGTATTCCTGACGCCAGGGCGTGGTTTATCCTCGATACCACCCGAAGGTATACCGCTGGATCCTGGGCTAGTCACGGGTGCAATATTGATTCTGTCGCCAAGTTACGGACAATGGTAGCTTTACTGAGGTTAGACAGGTGGAAAAGTCTATACAGTTCAGCCAAGCCCACGGAGGTGACCAGTGACTTCAGAGACCTAAAGGGCTTGCTGGGACCTGTAGTAGACGTGGACAATTTAGTGCAGGCCACGTTAACTAGACAGATGACTTTGACTTGACTGACTTGTGACTGACAAGACTGTGACTGTAGTTACTTGCAGGTTTGTAGCTTGTGGCTGCAGACTGGACTTGAGGCCTCCTATGACTCTGGACACTTAGGCTCGACTGCACCTCAGCAAAGACTAAGAGAGCAGAGGCTCCATCCAGGGCTTATATGGGGGAGGCTCTGGTGGGGTCCCATTGGTCACCCCTAGGTCACCTGGTCACTGACACCTCCTGGGTAACAATCACATGACAACATTGTAAACAGTCTTAAAGATATAACACTCCTACATATATAACATATGGATTATATACAATTACAATAAACAGATGCAGGGGACACTGCAGGAGGCTGCCTGACAGGGCAGCAAGGGTATGGACACCTCCTGTACTGGGCCACCACACAATGACAGCCTTCAGCTGTCAAGGCATGCTGGGAGTTGAAGTTTTGCAACAGCAGTAAAGCCACAGGCTGGAGATCACTATTTTATGAAGCCATGCTACAATGTATAATTCTGACCACCCAAAAATCATGGCATTCACTTTAAGAAGATGCAAAGGAATGGAAAAAAATGGAGCATGGGTATCCACTGAGCCTAAAAATATGGAGTATTGTTATTCTAAAATCCTGCTCATGGATCCCCTGCAATGATATATCAATGATGTAATCGCAGTAAATCCATAAGCAGAGCTTTAATGCTTCCTCTATGGGAAAATATGCCAATAGTGCCCGATGGATACGATTGACTTTAATGTGGTCCGGTCTCCAGCATGGTGTCCATTATTTGACTAGACAAAATAGTGCCTGATGCTTTGTTATTTTGTCTGGTATTTTGGATGGAACCTATGATGAAGCTGGTGTCTGGTAGCGCCCCCTACAGTACAAGGAGGAACTTTAAGTTCTGTACTACTCTTTACCTGTATTACTGACTTGTATGCACTGACTGATGTCTGGTAGTGCCCCCTACAGTACAGGGAGGTATTACATGTTCTGTACTACTCTTTACCTGTATTACTGAAGTGCATGCACTGACTGATGTCTGGTAGCACCCCCTACAGTACAGGGAGGAACTACAAGTTCTGTACTGCTCTTTACCTGTATTACTGAAGTGCATGCACTGACTGGTGTCTGGTAGCACCCCCTACAGTACAGGGAGGTATTACATGTTCTGTACTACTCCTTACCTGTATTACTGAAGTGCATGCACTGACTGGTGTCTGGTAGCGCCCCCTACAGTACAGGGAGGTATTAAATGTTCTGTACTACTCTTTACCTGTATTACTGAAGTGCATGCACTGACTGGTTTCTGGTAGCGCCCCCTACAGTACAGGGAGGTATTACATGTTCTGTACTACTCCTTACCTGTATTACTGAAGTGCATGTACTGACTGGTGTCTGGTAGCGCCCCCTACAGTACAGTGAGGAACTACAAGTTCTGTACTACTCCTTACCTGTGCCAGGGTTAGCTGCTCCTTTGGACACCAAATAAGGGCGGCTCCATTTGGGACACTGTGTGTGCTGTATAGGACCCTGAAGAAGCTCCCGTCCTCTACATAAACCATTGTTTCCCAACCAGGGTGCCTCCAGCTGTTGCAAAACTACAACTCCCAGCATGCCCGGACAGCCAACGGCTGTCCGGGCATGCTGGAAGTTGTAGTTTTGCAACAGCCGGAGGCACCCTGGTTGGGAAACACTGACATAGACAGTGATTACAGCTCCCAGCAGATCTTTATTACTTTTATATGTAAGGACTTTCTTTATCTATATTAGTTATCTACTTATTTTTCTTTTATCCTCAACTTTTCCTATTTTTGATGACATTTTGGTGGCTTCAGAACCAATTACCAGGTTTCCCTAGAGTTCTGGTCTCAACATACAATGGTCCCAATAAACAATGGTCGTCCTGCGACCGATTAATATTGTAACTCGAGGGAGCACTGTATAAAGAGTGAAGCGGCAGAGATCGAACGCTGGTTCCACTGTGCCTTCTCCAGGGAGCAGGGAGACACATGGCGGCATCCTACATCCTATGTCGCTTATTTCTCAGGGAACTGGTCGCTGATCCTGGACATGACATTCAGCAAACCACATCCTCCGTTATTGTGTCTCCTTTTTATCTGTTTGGCTGTCGGCAGCCTGCGAGTGCACAGCTGACAACGCTTCAGTGGAGCCCTGAAGGATGGACTTACAACTGTCCAGTCCATTTACACATGAAGGTCAATGATCCAGCGCAGGCCCAGGAACACAGGAGACGCACCAAAAAAAAAAAAAAAAAGAAAAGCCTACAGCTAATGTAGAGAGAGCAGCCTTACACATCGCAAGGCCCCAGAGCTCTTCTCAACCTGCCCTTCACGCTCTCGGCTGCCACTTTTGGAGGTCTGCTCTCCCATGCGTTCCTGGAGAGTTAACCAGTCCATATGGTAGCCAATATGTTAACAATATGGATGAGCTATTTGTCAGGTCCAGAGCAGATGGACGTGACATCTCAACCCCTTATCCCTGACTTCCTGCCGCTAGAAAGGACGGCACCGGAAGCTGTGACTGCGGGGCTGGCTGACTAGGCAAATGTGGCGCTAACATTTATTACTTCATATTCAATAGAGAGGTCTCAATGTAAGTGACGTAAGGGGTTAACAGGGTGGAAAAGCACTAAGGGGGAAATTTATCAAAACCTGGGCAGGGGACGAGTGGTGTAGTTGCCCATAGCAACCAATCAGATTGCTTCTTTCATTTTAACACAGGCCTGTGAAAAATGAAAGAAGCGATCTGATTGGTTGCTATGGGCAACTGGCCAACTTTTCCTCTACACAGGTTTTGATAAATCTCCCCCTAAATATCTCAATATCTACACACACATACACATTGGCCCTCATTTACTATTGCAAACCCAACAGGTTTGGTCGGGTTGGGCGGCAGATTCTGTCGCATTGCGCCAGAATTTGCGCCGCTGTGACTGCGGGGCTGGCTGACTAGGCAAATGTAGCGCTAACATTTATTACTTCATATTCAATAGAGAGGTCTCAATGTGAGTGACGTAAGGGGTTAACAGGGTGGAAAAGCACTTAGGGGGAAATTTATCAAAACCTGGGCAGGGGACGAGTGGTGTAGTTGCCCATAGCAACCAATCAGATCGCTTCTTTCATTTTAAAAGAGGCCTGTGAAAAATGAAAGAAGTGAGCTGATTGGTTGCTATGGGCAACTGGACAACTTTTCCTCTACACAGGTTTTGATAAATCTCCCCCTAGATATCTCAATATCTACACACACATACACATTGGCCCTCATTTACTATTGCAAACCCAACAGGTTTGGTCGGGTTGGGCGGCAGATTCTGTCGCATTGCGCCAGAATTTGCGCCGCTGTGACTGCGGGGCTGGCTGACTAGGCAAATGTAGCGCTAACATTTATTACTTCATATTCAATAGAGAGGTCTCAATGTAAGTGACGTAAGGGGTTAACAGGGTGGAAAAGCACTTAGGGGGAAATTTATCAAAACCTGGGCAGGGGACGAGTGGTGTAGTTGCCCATAGCAACCAATCAGATCGCTTCTTTCATTTTAAAAGAGGCCTGTGAAAAATGAAAGAAGTGAGCTGATTGGTTGCTATGGGCAACTGGACAACTTTTCCTCTACACAGGTTTTGATAAATCTCCCCCTAGATATCTCAATATCTACACACACATACACATTGGCCCTCATTTACTATTGCAAACCTAACATGTTTTGTCGGGTTGGGCGCCAGATTCTGTCGCATTGCGCCAGAATTTGCACCAGAATTGAAAGAACCCGGCTAACTCTCCATTTTGCTAAGAAAACACAAAAAAGAGGCGAGGCCGCTGGGGGGAAAGGAGGCGTGGTCTCAGAAAAGGGGGCGTGATCCCGACATTTTCACAAAAACCCAACATATTTACTAAGGTTTCCACATAAAATGTGGTGGATTGGAGCTGAGGAAAACCAGACAGATCAGAGCATGTGTAAAAAAAAAAGCAAAGTGTAGGGAAAGTGGAAAATGTAGGGAAACCTTAGTAAATACCGTGGAAAATAAATTGTAGGGAATTAAAACCCACAAAGAAACCTACACAACAGTAAATCAGGGCCATTATTTTACATACACATATACCAATCAGTAATATCATGGCCTCATATTCTGTAGCTCCCCTCATGCACACACCCCGGAGATCGATCTGGACTCCATAAGACCCCTGAAGATGTCTTGTGGTGTCTGCATCGGCAGATCATATAAGGCTAGGTTCACACTGCGGAATCTCCGGGCAGAAAGTTTCCGCGCGGAGATTCCGAGTGCGGCCAGCGCCGATTGATTCAGTCTCCAATAGACTGCAATGTGTTCCACGAGTATTTCCGCCTGAAGAATGAGCAACGCCATTCATCAAAAAAACTTTTGATATATTATAGATTAATGTATTCAGAATAACTTTTCAATAACATGTAATTCAAAAATATGCTTCTTTCTATTTAATTTTCCACTTTGAAAAAATGACCACTAGGGGTCTCTCTACCAGTGCCTTTTTTATGGATTTCAGACTCATGCTGGAGTCCTAAATCTCAGACTGCAGCCGGGACACAGACAAACTCCCTGGCAGGGAGCAGTGCTGAGTTTGTCTGTGTACCGGCTGCAGTCTGAGATTTAGGACTCCAGCATGAGTCTGAAATCCATAAAAAAGGACTGGTAGGGAGACCGCTAGTGGTCATTTTTAATAACATGCTATTGGAAAGTTATTCTGCATACATTAATCTATAATATATAAAAAAAAAAATTTATGAAAGGTGCCCTTTAAGGAGATGTCCGGTGCAGACTTTTTCTATTCTATCCTGCCCGGGCTGCAAAAGAAGACAAAACAAACTTTCACTTACCTTCCTACGTTCCCCCGGAGCTCCGCGACAGCTGATCGGTCGGCCGGGCTGTTTACTTCCTACTTCCCTTTGCCCGATACGTCACACGGTGCTTCAGCCTATCACCGGCCGAGGCGGCACATCGCTGCGGCCGGTGATAGGCTGAAGCGCCGTGTGACGTACCTGGCTAAGGGAATTAGGTAGTAGACAGCCCGGCTGAACGATCAGCTGTTGCGGAGCTCCGGGGGAACGTAGGAAGGTAAGTGAAAGTTTGTTTTGTCTTTTTTTGCAGCCCGGGCAGGATGGAATAGAAAAAGTCTGCACCGGAAACTCCTTTAATCCTACCCCTGCGGCTATTGTCACCAGATAAACCATGTTAGGCTGGGTTCACACCACGTTTTTGCAGTACAGTTCCCGTATACGTTTTCAATTTGAAAACCGCATGGGACAGTATTGAAAACCGTATGCATTGACTCTCCATTGAAAACTGATGCATCAGGTTGTGTCCGTTTTGCGTCTTGTTCGGTTTTGTCCGTTTTTTTTCCCCGTACTCAAAACCGTAGCATACCGCGGTTTTTAAAAAAGTACTAAACCGTATACGTTTTTTAAATTTTTATAACATGGGAATCAATGGGAACCGTACAGAACTGTATGTGCGTACGGTTCCATCCGGAGTGTAAAAGTAAAAACGTATACGTTTTTTTCTTAAAAAACGTATGCAACTGGACATCATTTTTCAAACCATATACGGTTTTCAACCCTATATGGGTTCAAATTTGTATACACGTTTTGATACAGTTTAGTCCGGTTTTGAGGAATCTTTTTTTCATCAAAAACCTGATACGGGAACTGTATTGCAAAAACGTGGTGTGAATCCAGCCTTATTCAGTTTACCTGTCAGTGGTGATTTTAATATTATGAAAGATCCTACACTGAAACCAAAAGGTTAATGTACAGTGATCCCTCAACTTACAATGGCCTCAACATGCAATAGTTTCAACATACAATGGTCTTTTCTGGACCATTGTAAGTTGAAACCAGACTCAACATACAATGCTATGGAATCTGCGAAACGTGTCAATGACTGGAAGAACCAACCAATCAGAATGGATATTTCACTGGTAAAACCCCTGTATTCCTAAAGTGCATGCACTGACCGGTGTCTGGTAGCACCCCCTACAGTACAGGGAGGTATTACAAGTTCTGTACTACTCTTTACCTCTGCCAGGGTTAGCTTCTCCTTTGGACATCAGGTGAGGGCGGCTCCATTTTCCTTTTTTTAGGACATTGTGTACTGTACAGGACCCTGAAGAAGCTCCTGTCCTCTACATAGACCAGTGTTTCCCAAAGAGGGTGCCTCCAGCTGTTGCAAAACTACAACTCCCAGCATGCCCGGACAGCCGAAGTTCTGTACTACTCCTTACCTGTATTACTGAAGTGCATGCATTGACTGGTGTCTGGTAGCGCCCCCTACAGTACAGGGAGGTATTACATGTTCTGTACTACTCTTTACCTGTATTACTGAAGTGCATGCACTGACTGGTGTCTGGTAGCGCCCCCTACAGTACAGGGAGGTATTACATGTTCAGTACTACTCTTTACCAGTATTACTGAAGTGCATGCACTGACTGGTGTCTGGTAGAGCCCTCTACAGTACAGGGAGGTATTACATGTTCTGTACTACTCTTTACCTATATTACTGAAGTGTATGCACTGACAGGTGTCTGGTAGCACCCCCTACAGTACAGTGAGGTACTACATGTTCTGTACTACTCTTTACCTGTATTACTGAAGTGCATGCACTGACTGGTGTCTGGTAGCGCCCCCCCTACAGTACAGGGAGGAACTACAAGTTCTGTACTACTCCTTACCTGTATTACTGAAGTGCATGCACTGTCTGGTGTCTGGTAGCTCCCCCTACAGTACAGTGAGGAACTAAAAGTTCTGTACTACTCCTTACTTGTGCCAGGGTTAGCTGCTCTTTTGAACACCAAGTAAGGGCGGCTCTATTTGGGACACTGTGTGTGCTGTATAGGACCCTGAAGAAGCTCCTGTCCTCTACATAAACCATTGTTTCCCAACCAGGGTGCCTCCAGCTGTTGCAAAACTACAACTCCCAGCATGCCCGGACAGCCGAAGGCTGTCCGGGCATGCTGGGAGTTGTAGTTTTGCAACATCTGGAGGCACTCTGGTTGGGAAACACTGAAATAGACAGTGATTACAGCTCCCAGCAGATCTTTATTACTTTTATATGTAAGGATTTGCTTTATCTGCATTAGTTATCTACTTATTTTTCTTTAATCCTCACTTTTTCCTATTTTTGGATGACATTTTGGTGGCTTCAGAACCAATTACCAGGTTTCCATAGAGTTCTGGTCTCAACATACGATGGTTTCAACATACAATGGTCATCCTGGAACCAATTAATATTTTAACTTGAGGGACTACTGTACGCTACTAGAACACAAAGATACGTGTATGTATGTGTGTGTATATATGACATGGATAAATCTATAGAAATCACATGTCTGTAGACATACAACTCCTCATAATGTTAAATTCCACGGCAGCCCTGAGAATTTTTCCCTATGAGAATGTTATGAAACTTGTCTGAATGACAGGTGAACATTATACACGTCCTACACAGGAAAACAGCTGTACCGGCCGTCACCAAAAAATTCATGGCTATTGATTTTCATGTATTTCTTTTAGACTAGCAAACCGCATCTCAGCTTTCATTCATAATTCATAATCTGGCTATAATTTCTAGAAATGAGGCATAATACGAAGAGATTAGTGACTGACAGCTGCAGCATGTCGGCTCGGGGCTGATCATCCGCGTTGTCATGTTTTTTGTGTCGTCTCCAGCTTTGGCTCCCGATACGAGCAATAGATGTCCCAGCGGGGGCCTCATTAAACTGACCCCCAAGTTCCCCGACTTCAAAACCAAAGGTCATATTGGATGAATCCATTTTTAATGAATGAAATAGCTGGTGAGCACATCCAGGCTTAAAGGCGTCTTGTGTTTCTGGCTGAGCCCCCTCAGATGTGTTTTCTTTTACTGACTGAGCCCCCTTACATGAAAAGGCAGCAGATGGCATCTACCTGTTGGCTGTTCTGACTCTGCCCACATATAACCAGGGACCTGGACAGCAGCATAAAGAGGTTCTGTGTTACCGAACAAGTTATTTGCATGTCATTTGCTAATGGTCTAAAGTGCTAAATTAAAGGGGTATTCCAGGAAAAAACATTTTTTTTTTTTTTATACCAACTGGCTCCAAAAAGTTAAACAGATTTGTAAATGACTTCTATTAAAAAATAATTAATCTTAATCCTTCCAATAATTATCAGCTGCTGAAGTTGAGTTGTTCTTTTCTGTCTGACAACAGTGCTCTCTGCTGACATCTCTGTCTGTCTCGGGAACTGCACAGAGTAGAAGAGGTTTGCTATGGGGATTTGATTTTACTCTGGACAGTTCCCGAGACACGTGTCATCAGAGAGCACTTAGACAGAAAAGAACAACTCAATTTCAGCAGCTCATAAGTACTGAAAGGATTAAGATTTTTTTAATAGAAGTAATTTACAAATCTGTTTAACTTTCTGGAGCCAGTTTATATATACATATACATATATATATAGATATATATATATATATATATATATATATATATATATAAATAAAAGTTTTTTTCCTAGTGTCACTAGCCTGCACCTCTGATGAAGCTCATGTATATGAGTGAAACTACTTAGGTGGCAGTGTCTGTTTTGTTTTTAATAATCTTTGTTGTCACATAAATAGCCTAATGGACTGCAGCCTTAGGCTAGTAGGATATATACTACTATTTATCCTTTCACAGTGAAGGGGCATCAGCCCTAGTATTGGATTTAAAGGGGTATTCCAGGAAAAAAAAAGTTTATATATATATATATATATATGCTCCAACTGGCTCCAGAAAGTTAAACAGATTTGTAAATTACTTCTATTAAAAAATCTTAATCCTTTCAGTACTTATGAGCTTCTGAAGTTAAGGTTGTTCTTTTCTGTCTCAATCCTCTCTGATGACACGTGTCTCGGGAAACGCCCAGTTTAGAAGAGGTTTGCTATGGGGATTTGCTTCTAAACTGGGCATTTCCCGAGACACGTGTCATCAGAGAGGATTGAGACAGAAAAGAACAACCTTAACTTCAGAAGCTCATAAGTACTGAAAAGATTAATATTTTTTAATAGAAGTCATTTACAAATCTGGTTAACTTTCTGGAGCCAGTTGATATATACATATATATATATATATATATATATATATATATATATATATATATAAAAGTTTTTTTTCCTAGTGTCACTAGCCTGCACCTCTGATGAAGCTCATGTATATGAGTGAAACTAGTTAGGTGGCAGTGCCTGTTTTGTTTTTAATAATCTTTGTTGTCACATAAATAGCCTAATGGACTGCAGCCTTAGGCTAATAGGATATATACTACTATTTATCCTATCACAGTGAAGGGGCATCAGCCCTAGTATTGGATTTAAAGGGGTATTCCAGGAAAAAAAAACTTTTTTATATATATATCAACTGGCTCCAGAAAGTTAAACAGATTTGTAAATTACTTCTATTAAAAAATCTTAATCCTTTCAGTACTTATGAGCTTCTGAAGTTAAGGTTTTTCTTTTCTGTCTCAATCCTCTCTGATGACACGTGTCTCGGGAAACGCCCAGTTTAGAAGAGGTTTGCTATGGGGATTTGCTTCTAAACTGGGCGATTCCCGAGACACGTGTCATCAGAGAGGATTGAGACAGAAAAGAACAACCTTAACTTCAGAAGCTCATAAGTACTGAAAAGATTAAGATTTTTTAATAGAAGTAATTTACAAATCTGTTTAACTTTCTGGAGCCAGTTGATATATAAAAAAAATGTTTTCCCCCTGGAATACCCCTTTAAACATTTTCCAATACATACACTGTTATAATCTCTGATCTTCTACATCGTGACAATTTAGGTGTTTTTAAACTCACGTCATTTTTAGGACATATCTAATAAAAGTTACGTCTTAATATTAGGGGTATACCGGCTTTTTCGTGCCTGGATGGCACTTGTATTTTATTTTTTTTTGCGTTTATTTTCTATCTCAAAACAGTGTTTCCCAACCAGCGTGCCTCCAGCTGTTGCAAAACTACAACTCCCAGCATGCCCGGACAGCCAACGGCACATCTGCCATTCAGAACTCTAGCAAAGCTGGATGATAATCCCCTATGGGAGCCATGATGGCAGCCAATGTGATTGTCATAATTTTATCCAAAAATAGGAAAGTGGCATCTAAATACAATTATGAGAGGAGGAAGACAAGTGACATCACCTGGCGAGCTATGACATCATAATCATCTGTCACTTTACCACACACAATAAGAAATAATATCCCCGTGTCTTCTTCCTTTATGTTATTACAGATCAGTTCATTGACTTACCCCAAAAAAATTTATAGTACAGAACACAATATTATTATTCCGGTTATTAGATCAGAGCAAATATAGCTAAAATACTCAAGCATGTTGTAATTCTATGACATATAAGTCTAATCCTATAACGTAGAATAAATAATTGCCATCGCTGAATCGTCCGGGAAGCAGGACTTGTGGAGGCCGGCAGAGCGGGCGGGAGCGCGGCGCTCGGAGCGAACTCTAAAGGAAGTTCTATTAGATTTTATACTTACAAATGGATAGATTATCAGATGTGACTGCGGCGGGGAGCTAATGTCTTACTGATTGCCTATCAATGTGATTTACTGGATGGCAACGTAAAAAGGTCTTAGATTTTAGAAACGCTGACAGACGCACGTTAATACCGACTATGGGGGAAGATAAAGACCTCGGAAGAAATGTTTAAATAAATAAGATTCTATGTATTTGCATGAATAATCATTGTAGGCAACTTTATATTAAAATATAGAAATTAAAAAGCCGCATTAGGAAACAGAATCCACAAAGAGAGTATAGAGAACGTATATATTTGCACATTACACAGAATACTGAATAAATTATTAAGGTCTTAGAGTCTGCTATTGAAATATCTTAAAGGGGTTATCCAGAAAAAAATATATATATTTATATATCAACTGGCTCCCGGAAGTTAAACAGATTTGTAAATTACTTCTATTAAAAAATCTTAATCCTTCTAATAATGATCAGCTGCTGAAGTTGAGTTGTTCTTTTCTGTCTGACAACAGTGCTCTCTGCTGACATCTCTGCTTGTCTCGGGAACTGCACAGAGTAGAAGAGGTTTGCTATGGGGATTTGCTTCTACTCTGGACAGTTCCCGAGACAGGTGTTATCAGAGAGCACTTAGACAGAAAAGAACAACTCAACTTCAGCAGCTCATAAGTGCTGAAAGGATTAAGATTTTTTTTTTTTTTTTAATAGAAGTAATTTACAAATCTGTTTAACTTTCTGGAACCAGTTGATATATACAGAAAAAGTTTTTTCCTGGATAACTCCTTTAAGCAGATGTCCAGTTGGGATAACAATGGGGTTAAAGGGGTTATCCAGGAAAAAAAAACTTTTTTTTGTATACATAGTTACATAGTTAGTATGGTTGAAAAAAGACATACGTCCATCAAGTCCAACCAGGGGATTGAAGGGAAGGATGTAAGGGGATAAGGGAAAGGGATGTAGTTTTATAATTCTGCATAAGCATTAATGTTATTTTGTTCCAGGAATGTATCTAACCCTGCTTTAAAGCTGTTAATTGTTCCTGCTGTGACCAGTTCCTGAGGTAGACCGTTCCATAAATTCACAGTCCTCACGGTAAAGAAGGCGTGCCGCCCCTTTAGACTAAACCTTTTCTTCTCCAGACGGAGGGAGTGCCCCCTCGTCCTTTGGGGGGGTTTAACCTGGAACAGTTTTTCTCCATATTTTTTGTATGGGCCATTTCTATACTTATATACGTTTATCATATCCCCCCTTAAACGTCTCTTCTCAAGACTAAACAATTGTAACTCCTTTAATCGCTCCTCATAGCTAAGATGTTCCATGCCCCATATTAGTTTAGTCGCGCGTCTCTGCACCCTTTCCAACTCCGCAGTGTCCCTTTTATGAACAGGCGACCAAAACTGAACAGCATATTCCAGGTGAGGCCGTACCAATGCTTTATAAAGGGGGAGTATTATGTCCCTGCCTCCAGAAAGTTAAACAGATTTGTAAATTACTTCTATTAAAAAAAATCTTAATGCTTTCAGTACTTATGAGCTGCTGAAGTTGAGTTGTTCTTTTCTGTCTAAGTGCTGTCTGATGACACCTGTCTCGGGAACTGTCCAGAGTAGAAGCAAATCCCCATAGCAAACCTCTTCTACTCTGTGCAGTTCCCAAGACAAGCAGAGATGTCAGCAGAGAGCACTGTTGCCAGACACATATCAACAACTCAATTTCAGCAGCTGACAATTATTGGAAGGATTAAGATTTTTTAACAGAAGGAATTTTTTAGTTATGAGCTTTCAAGACGAACTGCTTGGGAATGGTTACTGTTTTCAAACAGTATTTTTGAGGCTTTACTGTGCTTTTGTTTTGCCTGTGTGAACATACCCTAAGATGTTACTAACCTTTGGTTAAACTTTGTGAATAAGAATATACACCTTCCAGTGTAATTCAAGGATATCCAAGCAAAAACATTATAGGCTGCCGGGACTGGAGAAAATAGGAAAAAGAAAAACATACTTACCTAGCCCTGATCCCCCACTGGTCCAGTTCCAGTCCTACAATCTTCTTGCTTTCTTCCTGCTTTTGATAAGAGCACACAGATAGGACTGGCCTGCTCAGCCAATCACTGACTGCAATGGTGTCCCATCGCGACCAGTGATTGGCAGAGTCGACAGGTCCTGCATTGATCACTTGTCTCAGCAACAGGAAGGAAGCAGAAGATCAGGGAAACAAAAGATGCTGAACCGGAGCTGCAGGGGACCAGGGTTACGTAAGTATGGGTTTTATTTTTCTATTTTTTTCCCATCCTCAGTAACATATGATTTTTAACTAAACTCTGGAAAAGTCCTACATAGGCATTTTCTTGTGATGGGTTTTTCCATTTGGGGTTGCCACCTCCAGGTGACGCTTACCTGCTTTTATCTATTGTGTCGGTCTTGGCTGCTTTTTAGCTCTGATCCATTTTAGTTGTATTCTGTACTTGAAGTCTTACGCGTTCTTAGGTAGTGTCTCCTAAGAGGTTCAGATTGTCTGCCAGCCCCCCCCACCCCCACCCCCCCTACCTCCTCCTTGTTTTATACTGCAGCTCTTCTTGTTCAGGTTGGCTACAGTGTATCAGAAGAAGCCCAGCAGAATGACAACACAGCATGGAGATCCGGTTTTCATTAATGAGAGGAAAATATTATAATGAACTTAAATAAAGTAGTAATGAGAGAGCCTTGGTGGATCGATGGCTTCTGAATTCACACAGAATAAAAGGATACTACAGATTTATGAGTCAGTGTGACAGGGAGGGGAGAATATATTAATAAATCATTTACACAAATGTATGGGAAGTACGCTGTAGGTGTATTCAATATGGCTATACATAATAGGAGAAGAAGAAGAAAATATGTCTTCCATTACGCTAACTAGTGCTGTCACCCAACTTTGCTAGACTCCAGAAAGGTAATCAGCCTAGTTATATTACAACTCAGAATCAGATATTGTTCACTGGTTAGTTTTACCATTCAAGATGTGCATAGAATAAAGAATAAACATCAATCCTGCACTCACCGTCCAGGTACACTGTATCCGGCTCCTCTTACGGGCGTAACATCCGATGGGCAGGTGTGTCCAGCGTGGGGCGCTCAGAGGCGACTGCCGGCGGTTTCACGCAAAGAGATTATGCGCTTCTTCCGGCCTCCAAGGGGCGCTCAGAGACGACTGTCGTCGGTTTCACGCAAAGAGATTATGCGCTTCTTCCGGCCTCCAAGGGGCGGTCAGAGACGACTGTCGTCGGTTTCACGCAAAGAGATTATGCGCTTCTTCCGGCCTCCAAGGGGCGCTCAGAGACGGAGGCCGGAAGAAGCGCATAATCTCTTTGCGTGAAACCGCCGGCAGTCGCCTCTGAGTGCCCCACGCTGGACGCTGGACACACCTGCCCATCGGATGTTACGCCCGTAAGAGGAGCCGGATACAGTGTACCTGGACGGTGAGTGCAGGATTGATGTTTATTCTTTATTCTATGCACATTTTGAATCTACACTAGCACCACCGCGGGATACAAGTTTGTATCTGTTACCCATCAAGTGTATCCTTTACTGTTCCGTGGATCATTTCTTTACTTCTATACCATTGGTAGTGCCACTCCTATTTCTTCTTTGGTTTACCATTCAAGGTCCTCATATAGCTGGGGACCACCACTGTGGTAGATACAATGGCTGCAGGGGTGTGTGACTGCACAGGACATATCACTTTCCCACAAGAAGAGGGTGTTGCTTGCTGTGCCTAAATGCAGGCAGCATGAAAAGGAGCACCATCCCAACACACTATGATTTACTCTGAGATCACAGTTTTAAAAACCCATCAGGATTGGGGTAACTAGTCTTGGTGGGGCAGTCCCCACATCTGCTCTGTGTCAATCAGGGCTGGCGGGGTGAAGAACGGCTGCAGGGAACGCCTTGATGACTACGTGCCACGCTTCCAGCGACTTTTTAAACCTATCATATCAAATACACTAGTTAAATCATAGTGTTTCGGGATCAGCTCCCAGTGTTTCATGCTGCCCGTGGTTCAGGTGTCATGAAACAGCTGACAGTTTCCCTTTAGCAGACCCTAACAGTTCGGTGGCTCAGCGGTTAGCACTGTTAACCTGCAGCGCTGGGGTCCTAGGTTCAAATGCCACCAAGGACAACATTTGCAATGAGTTTGTATGTTCTCCCTGTGCTTGCAAGCCCCCCAAGGGGACAAGAACCAATTTGATTGAACAGTGCACTGCGATGCAGAATCTGTGTGCGCTATATAAACTAAGAATTATTATTATTATTATAAATCTACACCATGGATCACTTTATCTAGAGGTTTCATGATTTACAACATTTCAATGTACATTCCATGAACATTTACATCAGGCAGAGGAATTGTGATTGTCAATAAGGCAGTGATCAAAGAAACAGCTGATGCCAAATGTTTGACAGTTTTACACTGGCGTTGTGCGCTGACGTGTTCAGGGTCCATTGGCTCCTCTTTTTTTTTTGTTGCTTTGAACAGACCCTGAATGGTACTGTAGCACCATGACCACTGTGTGTTCCATTGACTTTGAATGGGGTCCCTCGGGTTATGGTCTGGGTTCCGTTGTTTCACAGCAGTAGGGCAAATAAAAATTTAGGACATGCATGTTTTTTTTACTCAGACTTTGCTAACGGAGCTCCTCAGAATGTGATGTGAACCTACCCTAAGATCCTGTGGTCAATAATGGCAAATATGGAGCTTCCTCTGTCTGCCCATTGGTGCCCTGCTAATTGATCACGGGGGTGCCAATGGGTCACTTTAGTTTAATGTTATAGAGTACTTCTCCTGATGATGAGGAAAGGGCCCCAAAAGAAAATTCCGTACAGAATGCCATCTGACGTATAAATTATTTTAGTGTTATTTTGGTGTTAATACCCGCTAGTGTTAGACTGCAATTGGGATGGACAATTAGGAGAAGAACCTGAGTCTTGTATCTGGATCTTCAAAGACCTTACCTCGTACATGAAGTCCTCTTGAAGCGATGTCCATTCCAACTTACGACTCTTCTAACTGCAATCTTTGCTGTCTTTATGAAAATAGCCTCACTCACTTGAATTCCTGTACAAAAGTAAAAAGAGTTCATTTTATTCTTATTGCAAATTACAAGGTACAGATTAATCAATGCAGTGTATACATGTGCAAATATAGGCTGACACCTATACCGCCCTACACAAAAACAGTGAAATTATACTAAAAGTCTACAACAGTGGTCTCCAAACTGTGGACCTCAATTGGTTGCAAAACTACGACTCCCAGCAGGCCCAGACAGCCGTTGGCTGTCCGGGCCTGCTGGGAGTCGTAGTTTTGCAACCAATGGAGGTCCACAGTATGAAGACCACTGGTCTACATGAATAGCTCCACTATTTTCACACGCTACCAATTGGAGGACACTACGCTTGCTCTATGGAAATCACTTAAAAAGTGGAGTCAACATTGGTCTAGAATTACTTGTAACACATAAAAGTGCGATGAAGAGCTAAACATGTCGTCCACATGTAGAATCGTACCTAAATGCTCTTTAGGATACAAATGTAGGTTTTTCCTGCACATAAAACCCAAGGAAACCCACGTGAAACGGGCAGTCGGGTAAGTTCCCCTGAATGCAAGCGCAGAACAGATCTTTGGCTATTTTGCAGTTATTACTATCAGCGATTTAGGAGATTACAGCAAGTCACTTTATGCAGAGGATAATTATATTTTCCAGCTTTATACCTTGACAACAGTCAAAGTCCAGAACTGACACAGTTTCTAATCAACTTTTACAACAAGAAATTTATAGTAAAAAAAATAAATAAATAATTGAAACTTCTGGAAGTTGTTAGCAATTCTGTTGTGCAGGTTAGAAAGCGCTGGAATTATTCTATTTGTGGAAATTCCAAAACACAATTGCACCAGCTGTCGTGTTTCCTTTACACCGGGATACTTAAGGGTGACTAACATTTATTTCATTTTTTAAATTATTTTAAATTTTTTTCATGAAAAAATCCTGAACTTGTTCCACATTTCTTAATTTCGGGACAAAGCACAAAAGTTGAGGAAAAGCAGTTAATTGTTAAACAAAGGCTCCTGTTAAGATCCATTTCAGATAGGGATGGAGCCAAAAAAGGAGCCAAATGTGTCAACACAGCTACCAAGAGACCTTGTGTCATTTTCAGCAAATATTGTGGCGTTTCCATGACAATCCCTGTTTTGAATATCTGACTTGTTCACATTTTGAAGAAAAGAAAAAAAGGCCCTTCCTGTTTGCTATTTAATAGGCAGATTTTGGTAGGCTGGATAGCAAAAGCTAAACAGATGAATAAAGAACTATGTAGGTTTTTCCTGCACATGAATAAAGAACTATATAAGTTTTTCCTGCACATAAAACCCAAGGAAACCCACGTGAAACGGGCAGTCATGTAAGTTCCCCAAGCGCAGAACATATCTTTATTATTTTGCATTAAAAAAAGGCCCTTCCTGTTTGCTATTTAATAGGAAGAGTTTAGTAGGCTGGATAGCAAAAGCTAAACAGATGAATAAAGAACTAAGGAGCACTAAAAAAAAAACAAAAAATAAATAAACCAGGGACGCACATAGGACAAAATCAGTCCTTCTGATAAAAAATGGGTAGAATTACTTAAAAAAGGCCTGTGGCCACCCCCCCCCTAAATTAAACAGCATTAATAATCACACACCTTTTTACAGTTTACCAATACGCCCTTTTGTTCCTGAGATATGAGGGTTTATAGTTTGTCTGACTGTTCAAGGAATCAGTCAGATGGGCGTGAACTTAATTTTATTAATGGGGTGATTGGAAGAATTATAGAGTCAGAGGGAGTGTACTGGGCAGACACGCCCCTCATTGTACAACATTCACACCCCCTGACTGTATAATCACGCCTATCACCTGATAGGTGTAAAACTAATTTAAATAATGGGAGTGCCTATCTGACCGACTGACCGTGAATTGTTAAACTATAAACCCTCATATCTTTGGAAATGAAGCTATTTAATGATGATAAAATTACTTTAGGTACGTGATACGGTCATGTCCAAGGCTGCCAGCTGTGGTGACTAGTATGGAAACCCAAGCCAGAGAAATAACTAGCTACTTCCACCCCAGGATAAAAACTAGAAAACAAAACCTTGTAGCCTAATGCTGTTCATACTCATAGGATAGCTGTTGGCCAATTATTTGTTGGTCTTCAGCTCTCTCCAGATGCCCCCAGACACCTTTAGTTGCTAAACTCCACTGCTGGTGACTTATATCCCCGACAACACAAGGATCAGGCAGCTCAAATCCAATGTTCAATCGTTCTTACTCCAAAGTCTGCCACTTTGGGTCAGAGTGGGGAAGACACCATATTAGATGGTAAACTGGTCCGCTACAACGGCTACAACCGTTTCATGTGTCAGCACGCACTTCTTTGGGCCAATGGTGAGTGCATGCTGATGCATGAAACAACTTTCGTTGACTTTTTGTACGTTTACTGTTCACTGTTACTAAATCAGATGTTTCAGTCTACAGGCAGAGATTCAATCCAGCTCGTCTCTTCACACACAGTAAGTGACTGGATGACAGAAACAAAGCAGCCCAAGAGCTAATATAGTAGCTGACATCTACAATAATAGATCTCAGGTTGCTATTTCCTGCCACAGAAGCCAAAGGTTTGACAATGTGATCCCTATAGGGATGATTTGGTCGGCTCACTTTTTTCAAGGCATAATAGATACACATGACTTTGATCTCAAAGAAGAGTGACTTCTACTTATATACAGTGGGGCAAAAAAATGTATTTAGTCAGCCACCAATTGTGCAAGTTCTCCCACTTAAAAAGATGAGAGAGGCCTGTAATTTTCCTCATAGGTATACCTCAACTATGCGAGACAGAAAAAGAAAAAAAAATCCATAAGATCCCATTGTCTGATTTTTAAAGAATTTATTTGCAAATTATGGTGGAAAATAAGTATTTGGTCATCTACAAACAAGCAAGATTTCTGGCTCTCACAGACCTGTAACTTCCTTTAAGAGTCTCCTCTGTCCTCCACTCGTTACCTATATTAATGGCCCCTGCTTGAACTTGTTATTAGTATAAAAGACACTTGTCCACAACCTCAAACAGTCACACTCCAAACTCCACTATGACCAAGACCAAAGAGCTGTTGAAGGACACCAGAAACTAAATTGTAGCACTGCACCAGGCTGGGAAGACTGAATCTGCAATAGGCAAGCAGCTTGGTGTGAAGAAATCAACTTTGGGAGCAATTATTAGAAAATGGAAGACATGCAAGACCACTGATAATCTCCCTCGATCTGGGGCTCCACGCAAGATTTCACCCCGTGGTTTCAAAATGATCACAAGAACAGTGAGCAAAAAATCCCAGAACCACAGGGGGGACCTAGTGAATGACCTGCAGAGAGCTGGGACCAAAGTAACAAAGACTACTATCAGTAACACACTATGCCGCCAGGGACTCAAATCATGCAGTGCCAGACGTGTCCCCCTGTTTAAGCCAGTACATGTCCGGGCCCGTCTGAAATTTGCTAGAGAGCATTTGGATGATCCAGAAGAGTATTGGGAGGATGTCATAGGGGTCAGATGAAACCAAAGTAGAACTTTTTGGTAAAAACACAACTCGTCGTGTTTGGAGGAGAAAGAATGCTGAGTTGCATCCAAAGAAAACCATACCTACTGTGAAGCATGGGGGTGGAAACATCATGCTTTGGGGCTGTTTTTCAGCTAAGAGACCAGGACAACTGATCCGTGTAAAGGGCCATATAGCGTAAGATTTTTTTTTTTATAAAAACCTCCTTATATCAGCAAAGGCATTGCAGATGAAATGTGGCTGGGTCTTTCAGCATGACAATGATCGAAAACACACCAGCAGCGCTTTGACCCCTTTGTATTTCCTTGCACAGCAGTGCTCCTAGCGTCCAGGCTGTAAAGGGAAATACAGCCGGACCCATTTACAGCCAGGTGCCACTGTACAGGGCAAGACTAGAAGGGGGTTATAACACTGACATAGCCCCTTCATTTTCAGTGTCAATGTAGGTCCAAAAGGTTGGAAAACTAGAGAAAAAGTTCTTACCTACCGCGAAGACAAATCTACCATGCACAGTGATAGACTCGGTTTTATATATAAGCATCTTCTTGCTGAAAATTTGTTTATATAAAGAAGTTTGCATTTTGTGGCGTTAAACTATACATGATAAATCCCCTAGATGCTTATTAACCCCACACAAGGCCAGGATATAGACGATACGGAAGATTCAAATATTGTGCAAAACATGGAAATCATTTTTTTTTAATAATAAACAAATAAAATATTTATGAGGCCCAAATTGCTGGAAAAATTTTTTATTTCAGCCTGAATAAAGCTGTTTAATTATTACCACAATTACATTTTTACTTAAAACATTTTCTGGCAGGAACCATAGTATTTTCTCACTAAAGTCTGCATCACCGAATACTGATGTGAATTCGGAAGACCAAAATGTGCTAGGTGCGGCTTCTGTGTGCAATTTCAGCCGTACAAAGCCTTCCCCACCCGAGGTAGACAAAAAATGTAGACAATATAGATGGTGGATGCAAATTGTTTACACAAGTTGTTAGGGGAGTGGGGGATCACACAAAAATGGCTGCTGACTGCATTAACTTGGACCGATCCCTTGATGACTCTAAACTTACCAATTTTGGTGGGAATGGCTGACCATCTTGATGCAAAATGATGCAAAATGATGCCAGGGAACAGTAGGATCAGACAGGTTGAATTTAAAGGGCCTGATCCTTTTGTTCTCTGGGAGATAAGCCACCCCCAGGACTCTAACAGTAACTTTTCTCCATTCTGAACTCATGAACGCTAAGTGTGTATACGTGGAATATGTAGAGGTAGTTGTTAGCCCATTGAGCTTTTAGCACAGCTATCGTATATGTATCCAATAAGCAAAGATAGTGTTTAGCATTGCTGTACCTTTAAATTGCACACACACCTGGTCAGCTCATCAACAGCGTCGTGGTCTGCAGACTCCAATGGGGTTGCTCACCCATATACAGATATGTATATAACAACAGTTCATAAGACAGAAATAATGGCACTCACCCATATGTAGGAATTTTCTTATCTTTATTTCAAGTTATCTGTTTCCAATAGTGCAAAAACATATGAGCAGCGGCAGGACATTCAAAAGGCAACGCGAGAAATACCAAGCGGCTGCAACCGTTTCATGTGTCAGCACGCACTTCTTCGGTCCGACGGCATGCCGTCGGCCCGAAGAAGTGCATGCTGACGCATGAAACAGCTGTAGCCACTTTGTATCGCTCCTGCTGTCTTTTTGTATGTCCTACCGCTGCACATATGTATTGAAATACAGATAAGAAGATTTCTAACTATGGGTGAGTGCCACTTTTTCTGTCTTAAGAACTGCGGCAGGACATTCAAAAAGACAAGGTGAGAAATACCAAGCGGCTACAACCGTTTCATGTGTCAGCACGCACTTCTTCGGTCCGACGGCATGCCAGATAAGAAGATTTCTAAATATGGGTGAGTGCCACTTTTCTGTCTTAAGAACTGCGGTTATATGTATGTCTACCTTTAGTCTTGCCCAAGTCATTATCAAAAATTAACTATTGTGTTCAGGACGCAATATGCTTTTTCTATTTTCTATGTACCAGGCCAACAAACAACCCAGCCTGGTGACAGAGACCAAGCCCCGTGAGTCATTTATACCACAGGACCCAGTTCTATGGGTTTCTTAACAGGACACACAACAGTCTCATGGAACTTAAACCATAATAAATGACTGATTCCATTAACTTTCATTACAATAGTAATTCTCTATTTCTATAGATTAATAAAATAAATAATAAAAAAAAAAATTGGCACTAAACCTTTAGAGGCTGTAACATGAATAAACAAATGAACAAAGACTTGGGAAGATCTACACAAAGCAAGAAACGTTCCCTTCCTTCTCGGCGATACAGATCTGGACTGTCTTACATAAGGCAGAACTGGGTGGAACATAAATTCCAAACTGATTTCTTCCCATTTATTTACTATAAATACAGATTAGCAAAAATGAATGCTCTTTTTTATTATTCCCACGCCCGGTTATTTTCGAAGACACCTGTTCTCAGCCTTAAAAGTGGAGCTGGATGGTGCAGGAGGAAGCACGGCCATACTTGGGATAGGAGAGATATACTTGAATATAATTTACAATGTAAAGATTAACAAAAACAAATTATACTCTTCAAAAACAGAGTGTGCAGATATATTTCAGGAGAGGAACTCTGCCAATACACCTAATCCAATGTCTATAAAAGGCAAGCTGCAACACATCTTCCCCATTCTTGCTTATTCTGAACTCAGAACTGAGTCCGTCTATTTACAACCGTATTCTGCAGTCCTGTAGCTTCCACATTGACCCCTGTCTCCAGTAAGACCAAATCCTAAGTGCTCTAAGGACAATAAACAGGGCACAACGTGTGGGAACTGAGTTCCTGCACTTTTTCCACAGCAGGAACACTGTTCCCATTAGCAGGAGTCCCGCAGGACCAG
Organism: Hyla sarda; assembly: GCF_029499605.1. NCBI lineage: Eukaryota > Metazoa > Chordata > Amphibia > Anura > Hylidae > Hyla > Hyla sarda. The sequence goes on along the minus strand of NC_079198.1, from coordinate 119,478,011 downwards.
CCCTTGAGTAGAAATCTTGGGTGAGTTCCCACACTTTTTTTTTCCCAGGACTTGACCCCTGACAATAAGGCTTGGTTCACACCTCGTTTTTGCATCCTGTTGAAAGGTCCTCTTCTTCTTACTCTTTTTGATCGATACTGTGTACAGTACTGGGCACCAGTGTACAAGAAAGATATAGTGGAGCTGGAGAGGGTTCAAAGACGGGCAACCAGAGTAATACGGGGAATGGGAGGACTACAGTACCCAGAAAGATTATCAGAATTAGGGTTATTTAGTTTAGAAAAAGAAGGCTTAGGGGAGACCTAATAACTATATATAAATATATCAGGGGACAGTACAGAGATCTCTCCATGATCTATTTATACCCAGGACTGTATCTATAACAAGGGGGCATCCTCTACATCTAGAGGAAAGAAGGTTTCTACACCAGCACAGATGGGGGTTCTTTACTGTAAGAGCAGTGAGACTGTGGAATTCTCTGCCAGAGGAGGTAGTCATGGGGAATTCTATAAAAGAGTTCAAAAGGGGTCTGGATGCATTTTTGGAGAGTAATAACTTCGCTGGTTATGTATACTAGATCTATAGGGACAGAAGGTTGATCCAGGGATTTATTCTGATGCCATATTTGGAGTCGGGAAGGAATTTTTACCTCTAGTATGAGGGTTTTTTGCCTTCCTCTGGATCAACTCAGCAGGAACTCATTAGGGATATAGGTTGAACTTGATGGGCTCTGGTCTTTTTTTGACCTTATAAACTGTGTTACTATGATGGTATAAAAAATCTATTTTTTTTAATTATCTTTAAAGTGTAAAAACTGTGTAAAAAATGTGGTGTGAACAGAGTCTAAATGAGCAATCATTCTGTCCACTGGTAAAGCTTTAAAGCCAAGGCAAGTTTTATTACACACTGTCTACTAATGGAAAAGTTTTAAAAGTTTAACACACTTAGTCACAATTAGGAAAAAAAACTGCATAATGAGAGTCAACAAAGATTAATTCTACAATCTCGTTCCCACAAGTGTACTGAAATACAGCTCTAAAAACAGACAAAATACACAGATGTGTTTCATTTGTTCTTGCTTCTATATATTGACTTTTTTTTTTTCAGTGTTGTTCAGTGTCACCTGATGATATTAAAGACCCGGGGGCATTTCTCAGAGGTTCCCCCTGTTGTAAATACAGACATTCACACAGATCATACTAAAAGTGTGATCTCATTTATTTTTCCCATCGTCAGTGGACTAAAGACAGCCACATAATATAGAAATAGATTGGTGTGTGAACAATCATTCTGCAGACGCTGCCATACATATGTGAGTTCTTGTTGGTGGTTGCACTGGGCAACGCATGACCAGTCTTTTTGGAAACATTCTTTAACAGGAAAGATCGTTCATGGACTAAAGATCTTTCCTGAGTGAAGATCTATCATCTTACTATCAGCCAAAAATTTCTAAACAATGCCAAATTTATTTAAGGCCATGACCATCAGGGATCGGTCAGACATACATGATCAATGGCACCAAGTGATGGATGAACCATCTTTCACTGTGGAACATTCTTTTACAAAGCGCTCATTAAAGCCTTAATGCCAGAAAAAATAAAATAAAAGTATGGCGTCATGTAGACATGTCTTGATTGGTCGGGGTGTCAGTGCTGAGACCCTCACAGATCTAAGCACTAGTCACATTGCAGGTTCCATAGACTATAAGGCTAGGTTCAAACTAGGGAATTTCTGCCTGCAATTCCGCTTGTAAATTGCAGGCAGAAATTCTGCTTGCTAAAATATACAAGCTAGTCAATGGGTTTTCCGTTGACCAATTTACACTTAGGAATTTTTTAAGTGGGATTTTGTGAACGGAAAATCCACTTTAAAATATCCACCTGAAGAATGGTGGTGCTTTTTCTTCAGGTGGATATCCTCGCGGAACACATTGCAGTCTAATGTCCGCGCGGTCCGAGCACCGACAGATTCAGCTGGTGCTGGACGCACTCGGAATCTCTAGACAGAGATTTTTCATCTGGAGATTCCGCAGTGTGAACCTAGCCTAACAGTGCTTTACAGATTTCGCTCGAATTCAGAGTCCCATTAACTTCAATGGGGCTCTGAACGGAACTCTGCAAAATTTTTATATAATTTCTTAAAGTTTTGCGGAATCCGGAATTTCCACGGTGGGATGGAGAAATTCAGCTGTGCAGAGTAAATTTTGCTGGATTTTCCCAGCGGAATTCTGCATGAAAATTCTGCTTCATAGAGTCATGTGGCCCGTCCTGATGCTGAACATGAGAAGGACCATTGAGCACGGCAGATTACTGGGCCAGCACTGCTCACTGGGACCTCTGCAGAATTTTCTTTTTATATATACTTGCTAAAAGTGAAGTCAGTAACAACCTGATTGGTGATTTGCAGATTTTAACACGATCTTTGCGTATCAATAAAATTTGGTAAAGCGTATACACACCGGTGTAAAGAAGTACAACGAGCGAGAACAACGAATTAATACGAGGCAGCCGAGGAGTAATTATATCAAGAGACATGACATTTTCTTATTCTTATCTTTTTGGCTTTCACTGAAATCTGAGAAGGAAGTATTCCCTCGACTGAGTCCACGAGTCCACGGCCATAAATTAGACAAGACTCCCAGTTCCCTCATTTTCATTGCCACCCATAAATCCTTAAGTAATTTTTTCAGATTTCGATGATTCGCGCACCATCTTTCTGTCACACCTTGTCACCATTTTTTATTTTAGACTTGTAAAGATTTGTTTACTACAAACGATTTCAAAGGAAAATACCCAAAATAAAACTTATATTCTAGTTTATATATTTTTCCTGCCAGACTGCTGTGATGTTTTCATCTTCTCTGCGCCCGTCTGGCTCCTAAGTCTCAGAAGTTCCTTTGCAGGATAGTCCCCTACACCCATCACCGTGTCACCTGCGCTCTGATTATAAGGTCTGCTCCTAGACGAAATGCCGTTCCGGGTGTTTTTTTTTTTTTTATTCCTTGAAGTTTCCTCTTTAATTGTTAAGTCCCACTAATCTCTGAAACAAGGCCTGCTCTTAATTTCCCTCTGATGTTCGCTCTCCTGTTTTTGGTTGTGTGGTTATTCCACCTCTGTTCTGCAGGTTTAAAAGCAGAAAGTTAATGCCCTTTCATTTCAGGGTTTGCGGCATGTAAGGACTCATTCAGTAGACGGCAGCGACAATGGAGAGACGTTGTATGTTCTCGGCTGCCTTCGTCTGTCAGCTCTCCAAGCGGCAGGGCCACACATGAAGCGCCTGTGGGAATCTGGCTGAAGGACAGGCACACTCCATCCTGGAACTTTTAACGGGGTTTTCCTGGGAGTAAATATAAATTGCTCGTAAAAGAGTTCCTCTAAATATATCTACAATATCTACTTTATTTATAACACGAATGGGGAATAAAATGAGACGCGAATGCATGGGACTGTCCCACTGTAAAGCCCAGTCCAAAAGTCTACTACCAGTCACCTGACATAGAGGGAAGTGGACACCAATGGGCAAAGAATCATGGTGGAAATAAACAAGGATCAATTAGGGCTATTTCCTATACCATATAATGCCCTTTTTTTTTTTTAATCCATAAAAAGATCCTCCATTTGAAATAAATTGTAAAGTACGAGGATGGTCTTAGAGGCGTACGGTCACACAGGGTGCATTGTTTTTCACTAATAAAGAAAGCCCTACCTACTTGTAGCTTCTGGACCCCAATGCAAAAGCTGGTACAGGGCCCCATGTCAACCATCAATCAGAGGTGTAGCTTGTAGCTTCTGGACCCCAATGCAAAAGCTGGTACAGGGCCCCATGTCAACCATCAATCAGAGGTGTAGCTTGTAGCTTCTGGGCCCCGATGCAAAATCTGCAACAGGGCCCCATATGCCAATTATAATATTGGTCTCTTATGGGGCAGATGTGCTTTGGGGCCCCCTTAGGCACCAGGGCCCCGATGCAACTGCTACCTTTGCTACCTCTATAGCTACGCCACTGCCATCAATATTATGGTGTCGTTAAAGGGGTACTCCACTGCTCAGCGTTTGGAACAAAATGTTCCGAAAGCTTAGAGCCAAGAACGGGAACTTGTGACGTCATAGCCCTGCTCCTCATGATGCCCGGCCCCCTAGGAGGCGGGGAGTGACGGCATGAGGGGCGGGGCAATAACATCATGAGCTCCCGATGCCGGCTCTAAGCCTTCGGAACATTTTGTTCCAAACGCTGATCAGCGGAGTACCCCTTTAATACTACTGGTGTTTTCTTATTAGGCAGAGGTGGGCCTCGATGCTACTACTACCACCATTGCAGCCCCTACGGTTACACCGGTGCCTCCTAGCACCAAAGGCCTAAGCAGCTAAAGCTTTTCCCCTGAGTCCACATCTGCTGGAATGGATACAGGACAGGTCCTTAAAGGGGTATTCCAGGAAAAAAACTTTTTTTATATATCAACTGGCTCCAGAAAGTTAAACAGAATTGTAAATTACTTCTATTAAAAAAATCTTTATCCTTCCAATAATTATCAGCTGCTGAAGTTGAGTTGTTCTTTTCTGTCTGGCAACAGTGCTCTCGGCTGACATATCTGCTTGTCTCGGGAACTGCACAGAGTAGAAGAGGTTTGCTATGGGGATTCGCTTCTACGCTGGACAGTTCCCGAGATGGGTGTCATCATAGAGCACTTAGACAGAAAAGAACAACTCAACTTTAGTAGCTCATAAGTACTGAAAGGATTAAGATTTTTTAATAGAAGTAATTTACAAATCTGTTTCTATAGCCAGCTATGAAAGAACCCCCTGCATTAACACAGAATCAACTAATACCCCATATAAAAAATAAAGTGGACAAATTATTTTATTTTAAATCATAAACCTTAATCCTTAATTTAAAGGCTAGAGCCGCAGCCTATCCCCAGTTAATAACACATAAAGGGATATAATTAGAATGTGATCTATCATCGTTTTTCGTTACGTAGGTAAAAACACAACTGATTACAGAGCGAATGTCTCTACAACCTGAACAGCTCACATACCGAATATATTATCCTGGAAGTGTCCATGGAAGTGTTGAAATGGCCGGTGGAATGTTTCTACTTAAATAGTCAGCATAAATGACAGGGATGTCTCAAATCCAAGATACGCGTTCCCCATATCAGAAGCATGAGCACATATCCACTTGTCCCTCCTCAATCAATACTACAGAATGGAAGTCAGGCAGTAAACATGGCAGCAGAAGGAAATCAATGAGCCCTGGCAGATCGGATCCCTTTAACTTCCAGGGATCAGTAACTCTAAGAGAAATCAATCCTTAGGCTGCTAAGCAGCCCCAGAGATGTCTTAAGAGACAGGGAAGATAGCAATAGCTCAGCCTCATGGCACAATGAAAAGAAAGAAACTAGGGAATAATGTACAATGCGCAAAACTTTGCCATTTTTTTAGTATACAGTAATGGGTTCTTTAGACATAACCATTGATTGCGTGTCCTTAGGATAGGTCAGCAATGTGTAATTGGTGGGAATTCAACCTTTGGCACCCCGGTTGATCAGCACAATGAAGGGCCTTGCCCTTTATTGTTTACATAAGCACAGCGGCTTATCCATAAGATGCTGCTGTGCCTGGTACTACAGCCGAGCCAATTCAAGCTGCAGAGTACCTACAATGCAATCAATTTTAATAAATAACATGCAATGCTTCATTTCTCCTTTGGGGGTGCTGTTGGGAAATGGAGTACTTGCTGGAAGGTTCATTAACAGATCTCATCTAATCGACGGGTATCCCAGTGATCAAACAAAAAGGGGTTATCCTTATTAGAACCTTAAAGGGGTTCTCCACCATAAGGTGATTTTAGTACGTACCTGACAGTAATGGACATGCTTAGGAAGGATCTGCGCTTGTCTTGGGGCTAAATGGCTATGTTGTGAGATTACCATAACACTGTGGCTAGCTTTTTGTGAAGTTGTATTTCTTGTTTGACTTTTCTTTTTTTGACTACAAATCCCACAATTCCATTTTCCTCCCTGCCACACATCAGCCACCCCACCCATTGAAACAAAAGACCTGTGCTTTTCAATCAGGGTGCCTACAGCTGTTGCAGTAGTTGCAGATTGATCTCTCTCCCACCAAGCGATCTCTCCATCCATTGAAGCAGACAGACTCCCTGTCATCAGCTGACTAGTAATGTCAGATCTCGGCCGCATTGCAAGCTGGGAAACATCCGAGACAACAGTCATTTTGTATGCTGGTAAAAATAAATATTGGGGTGAAAATCACAGAAGAATTGTGAGAAAACCGTCACACACAGGTACAGACACTATATTATGAACTAAACTAACTTTACAGCCCCTGTAGCATAGTCAAATAAAAAAAAATCCTCGAATACCCCTTTAAATATGTAAATTTTTTTGTATTCTTTCTGCTTTGTTTTCCACATAACCAGCCAGCATCCTACTTTGTACTGATGAGGGGCAACAACCACAAGTCAATTGTCCCTTTGGGTGAGATTATTATTTTGCTTTTAAATTCCCAGTCATGTTGTAAGGCTTTTAAAGGTGCCAAACACTGACTCGCAGAGATACCACCTCCAATAGGTGGCACCAAAGAGCAAGCTTTGTTTCTTCTGGGAGAGAGCAATCTTTTCCTAATGGAGCACACATGGCTTATAAGTCTGCACACATCTTTTGGAGCTCTCCTCAAAGTGAAACACTTCTCCCTCAGTCCCGCCATGACCTTCCAATATGTTTTCCAGGACACTGGTACTGATGGCCTCTTCTTAGGTAAGCCCATCAATTTCAGATTGGTAGGAGTCTGAAACTGGATAACCAGAGCCATGTCCTCTTCTTTCTTTTTAAGTCATAGGGCCATACATTAGGTTCTGGCCGTACCAGATATTATTCAGACAGAACCACTTCAAAATGTAAGGTCTTGTACCTGGTAAACAATAAAGGGGTCACACGCATGGAACATTTTAGCTACGAGGAGCGATTAAAGAAGTTACTATTGTTTAGTCTTGAGAAGAGACGTTTAAGGGGGGATATGATAAACGTATATAAGTATATAAATGGCCCATACAAAAAATATGGAGAAAAACTGTTCCAGGTTAACCCCCCCCCCCCCCCCCCAAAGTACGAGGGGGCACTCCCTCCGTCTGGAGAAGAAAAGGTTTAGTCTAAAGGGGCGACACGCCTTCTTTACCATAAGAACTGTGAATTTATGGAGCAGTCTACCTCAGGAACTGGTCACAGCAGGAACAATTAACAGCTTTAAAACAGGGCTAGATACATTCCTGGAACAAAATAACATTAATGCTTATGCAGAATTATAAAACTACATCCCTTCCCCTTATCCCCTTACACCCTTCACTTAGATTCCCTGGTTGGACTTGATGGACGTATGTCTTTTTTCAACCATACTAACTATGTCACTATGTAAAAAGCCTTCAAGTCAGGAGTCGACCCCACTGATATTGATCCTAAGGATCCCCGTTAACATTAAAGTCCAGGAAAACCCCTATAAAGAGATTTTGTGGGTTTAGTTTGGAGTTCATGTCAGGTCCACACTACAAAATCTAAAGCAAATTTTCCCATGCAAAATTCGGAGTCTCATTATATTTTCCCTGAAAGACTGCATTCTTTCCCAGGTGCCAATGTGTTCCAACCAGTTATTGTAACAACAAAAAATTCTGAACTGAAACCATGTTAACCAGAATAAAAATAAATACCTCCATTAACCAAATTACTTAAGCTTCCAATAGCAAAGAACAGATTCCAACATTATGAGTATTTCCTAATAATTAGGTGTGTCTGAGCCCTATCAGATCTGTGTCACTAAAACCAACTAAAAAGAAAAGATTAGGGAATCTGTGACAAGGTCTACTAGAATATTCTCGCTGTTCTCAAGGCACAATTTCCATTAGTTGGACTTATGGGTGTGCATTTGTTGTGGGAACAGATGATGCTGTTAGGCCTCCTTTACATACTTTGTGTCTTCAGTTTTTCTTTTTTTTCCTCCGGCGCTACGGAAAAAGGGGCCGGAGGGAAAATGATGCCAGAACTGATCCCGTTCATTTGAACGGGACTGTTCAAAATCATCCGGCGTCTCAGTTTAGAGATTGGATTGGACTCGCCGGACCGGCACAGACAGGGGAGCGCATCTTCCTGCATTCCCCCATCCGGCGATCACAAACAATGGATGCCGGATGATGCCCAACTGATGCCAACTGATGCACTTCTGACACCAGTTGGTAAATCAGTTGTGGCAATTTTCACCCAATTTCGCCGGAGCCAGATATATGTAACTCTAGCCTAACCAGAGAGTAGGTTACCATAGAAGATGGTTTCTGCTCAAATCACACCATATACATCACTGTTCTCCAACCTGTGATTCTCCAGCTAGTGTAACACCACATCTCCCATCATGCCCTGACAGCCAAAGGCTGTCAGGGCATGATGGGAGAACACTAGCTGGAGAATCGCAGGATGGAGAACAGTGATGTATACGGTGCGATTTGAGCAAAAGCCATTGTGGTGCGCCACGGGGGTGCTATGTGAGGTGTATGGGGCAGATGTTGTAGCCCAGGGGCAGATGGTGTTAACTACTAAATGTTCGTGACGCCAGGGCATGGTTTTACGGAGAACCACCCAAACAGTAGCACCGCTAGTCCTAGTTAGGCAGGGCAAATAAGAGTCCAAGGCCAGGTCAGGGTTAACGGTAGCTTTACTGAGGTAGACAGATGGTACAGTCTTTACAGCTCGGCCAGGATCCCTGAGAGGTGACCAGAAACACAGGGGACCTCGCAGCTTGCTGGGACTTGCAGTGACTTGACAGACTTTAGGACAGCCACGTTGACTATAATAGACTTGACTGTAGATAGTGACAGAGGACAGAGATGACCTGACTTGTGGCTGTAATTTAGGCTTGAGGCCTCCAGATGTGCTGGACACTGGCTCTGAGACGTATGGACTGGACTTGACATCAGTATCTAAGAGAGTGATTGTAGAACCTCCCCCTCTTATAAAGGGGGGGGGGGGGGGGGCTGAGCAAGGAGCCCATAGGCTAGCTGCGGGTCATCTCTTCACCTGGTGCTCTCTGGGTAACAAAACATGTGACTTTAACATGTGACAATTATTATCATGTGATTAATAACCATGTGACCACCTCAAAGGTCCTTTAAACATAATATTCAATTATACAGATTATAGGGGTACTTCCTTTTATAAATTATTTCACGCTTTGTCTCAAAAACTACTATTTTGGCATGTATACGGCTCTTTTTACATCATATTTTTCTGTTTCTGCTGGTGGCATCCATAATACAATGTATATTTGTGGTATATATTTTCCCTGCATACTGCTCTACAGCAGCCTACATTATTTCGTAAAGTAAATAAGAGTAATCCCCAATGTAAGCCAACTGGACAGAGGCAAAATAATGAGACTCGTTTGGACTCTATTGTATAACAGGGAGTGGGGGTCTATGAATACATTCCATGATATATATATATATATATTAATAGACTGAAAAGTTGCATTTATATATATAGTTCCAGAAAAAATAATACATTTTATTCACCCAATTGTGAAGCAACGTTTCAACCTTCTCAATGAGGTCTTTCTCAAGCATCTCAAGACGTCATTGAGAAGGTTGAAACGTTGCTTCACAATTGGGTGAATAAAATTTATTATTTTTTGTACTTTGGATCGCTGGAGTGCCGCCCTTTTTTTTCTGGAACTATACTTGTTTGGGACATCTTGGTCAAGTCCATCATAGGACTGAGCACCCGCCTGGATCCTGGGATTTGAATCCCACACAGTGCCACTCATCACTTGGATTGTTTATACATATATATATATATATATATATATATATATATATATATATATATAGGGTGCAGATTTTGAAATTGCAACCGAGTCCTTATTTTAAGGGGTGGATGGGCGCAAAAGGTTTCCCCTGCCGTATAAAAGATCAAAAGTGCTAAGGCAATGTTAATATGCGATGATGTTATATGAACCTTTCTCACTAAAATTTATATTTTAGTTTTACAGATCTTGTACAAAGTAATATCAAAGAAAGGAAAAAAAAAAAGAGAAATTGCACTGGGGCCTTAAAGGGGTACTCCCGTGGAAAACTTTTTTTTTTTAAATCATCTGGTGCCAGAAAGTTAAACAGATTTGTAGATTACTTCTATTAAAAAATCTTAAATCCTTCTAGTGCTTTTTAGGGGCAGCATAAGTTTGCTATGGGGATTTTCTCCTGCTCTGGACAGTTCCTAAAATGGACAGCAGAGGTCAGCATTTCCTCTGTAGTATACAGCCCCTAAAAAGTACTGGAAGGATTAAGATATTTTTAATAGAAGTAATTTACAAATCTGTTTAACTTTCTGGCGCCAGTTGATTAAAAAAAAAAAAAAGTTTTCCACGCGAGTACCCCTTTAAAGGAGTAGTGTAGTGAAAGATAACTTGTACCCTATCCAAAGGATAGGGGATAAGTTATAGATCACGGGGGTCCGACTGCTGGATCCCCCTGCGATTTCCTGAACAGGGCCCTGGCAGTTTGCTGAAAGGGGGCGTGCCGACTCCCACACAGAGTGGCGTCCGACACGCCCCCTCCATGTATCCCATAGAGAAGGCGTGTTGGCCGGGGGGTCAAAACGGACGCTTCCGGTAGACCGCCGGGGCCCCATTCAGGAGATCGCAGGGCGTCCCAGCAGTCGGACCCCCCGTGATCTATAACTTATCCCCTATCCTTTGTTTAGGGTATAAGTTACCTTTCACTACACTACTCCTTTACAGCTTTGAACATGATATGGTATAGATATTTATATACTTGTACAGAGAATAAGACGTAATATATAATACTAATATAATTGATATAATATAGGTGCTATTGGCACTTCAAAAGAAAAACACACAAACCAAATAGGAATGACAATATTCCATATGAAGATCACTTCTCAAAGATAAAAAAAAAATATATATAAAAAGTCATAAACATATATAAATAATAGTGATAATTATTCTTCTGGAAGGGAAAAAAAAAAAAAAACCTGCAATTTGATGTGTTGTGGCATGAAAATGTTTTTCATTGCATTTTTTCGCCCTGATGTCATCAGCTTTATCTGGGCTCGGGGTACGCCCATGCAGCAGGTATTTCTTGCACACAAACAGAGCAAACATACACACAATTAAAAAACTGGATTGGTAAATATTTAAATTAATTAATGTTGGCATCTTTCTTTCTTCTGTATTTCAACATCCCGCCTTCTCATTGGCTGCGCGTCCCGGTGTTTGTGCAGCGCCGGTCAGGTGTGCCTCTTGTTCAGGGCGTGGGTGTGTGTATTTGTGTTCACAGTATATGTCACTGTGTGTTGTGGCAGGAAGACAGTAGCTTTTTATTCACCCCCAAAATGCTATATCAGTGGTCTTCAACCTGCGGACCTCCAGATGTTGCAAAACTACAACTCCCAGCATGCCCGGACAGCCAACGGCTGTCCGGGCATGCTGGGAGTTGTAGTTTTGAAACATCTGGAGGTTGAAGACCACTGCTAGAGATGAGCGAATTTACAGTAAATTCGATTCGTCACGAACTTCTCGGCTCAGCAGTTGATGACTTTTCCTGCATAAATTAGTTCAGCTTTCAGGTGCTCCGGTGGGCTGGAAAAGGTGGATAAAGTTCTGGGAGACTCTTTCCTAGGACTGTATCCACCTTTTCCAGCCCACCGGAGCACCGGAAAGCTGAACTAATTTATGCAGGATAAGTCATCAACTGCCGAGCCGAGACGTTCGTGACGAATCGAGTTTACTGTAAATTCGCTCATCTCTAACCACTGTGCTATATGATCAAAACTAGGGAGCGACCGATTATCGGTTTGGCCGATATTATCGGCCGGTATTCACGATTTTTGACGTTATCGGTATCGGCAATTACCTTGCCGATAATCCGATAATGTCCCGCCCCGTGCCCAGCCGCCACTGCACGCCGCCAACCCCCCCCACCGCACCGCACGCCGCCCCTCCCCCACCGCACGCCAACCCCATTGCCTCCCCTATCCCCGGTTTTATAATTACCTGTTCCCGGGGTCTGGGGCCCGCGCTACTTCTGGCTCCTGCTGCGTCCTGCGTTACGCTGTGCGCTGCGCAGCGCAGTGAAGTCCTCAACGTGATGTCACCGTCAGTGCGCACAGTGACAGCCCAGGATGGGAGCCAGAAGTAACGCGGACCCCGGACCCCAGGAACAGGTAATTATAAAACCGGGGATGGGGGAGGCAATGGGGCAGCGGCGGTGGGGGCGGGGTGCGGTGCGGGATGGCTTTATACCGGAACCGGAACCAATAACTTTATACCGGAATATCGGTATAAGTTATCGGCCTGAAAGGCCACAGATTATCAGTATCGGCCATAAAAAAACGATATCAGTCGATCCCATTCAAAACCAACAGCCAGTAGTTGTGAATAGAGATGAGCGAACTTACAGTAAATTCGATTCGTCACGAACTTCTCTGCTCGGCGGTTACTGACTTTTCCTGCATAAATTAGTTCAGCTTTCAGGTGCTCCGGTGGGCTGAAAAGGTGGATACATTCCTAGGAAAGAGTCTCCCAGGACTGTATCCACCTTTTCCAGCCCACCGGAGCACCGGAAAGCTGAACTAATTTATGCAGGAAAAGTCATCAACTCCCGAGCCGAGAAGTTCGTGACAAATCGAATTTACTGTAAGTTCGCTCATCTCTAGTTGTGAACACTAATCTGATGCTGTAAAGAAGCCCCCAAAAAACTCTTATGTAGTGGTGACATTATGTTATGTTGACTCAATGTATATATGAGAAAAGATCCCGCTGTACATAGATACAAGTGTATCTATAGGGCCTGAGTACCCGACCAAATAAGTGTCCTTCTGGACCAATTTGAGCTGCTATATGTCACTATATTGCCAAAGAAAGAGAAGGGAATAAAAAATAAAATAAAATAAAAAACAATCATGAATATTGCTTTTAGTTTACTTTAATATTTTTCTTTTTATTGGGTCCCTTAAAGGGGTACTTCAATGGGAAAAAAAAAAGTTCAAATCAACTGGTGCCAGAAAGTTAAACAGATTTGTAAATTACTTTACTGTTAAAAAATCTTAATCCTTCCAGTACTTATCAGCTTCTGTATGTTCCAGAGGAAGTTGTATATTTCTTTTCTGCCTGACCACAGTGCTCTCTGCTGACACCTTTGTCCATGTCAGGAACTGTCAGGAGAGGTTTGTTATGGGGATTTGTTATGGTTTGTTATGGGGATTTGCTCCTGTTCTAGACAGTTCCTAAAATAGACAGTGGTGTCAGCAGAGAGCACTGTGGTCAGATAGAAAAAAAAAACAACTCAACTTCCTCTGTAGTATAAGCAGCTGATAAGTACTGGAAGGATGAAGATTTTTTTTTTTTTATAGAAGTGATTTACAAATCTGTTTAACTTTCTGGAGCCAGTTGATATGGAAAAAAACACCGGAGTACCCCTTTAAGGTGACATGTGCCACTGTATGGCATTCATCATGGTCCATTTCACGTTTGCCAATGTACATGTGAAATGGGAGACATTACTGAGATGTGAACATCTTAAAGGGAAGGAGAAGAGTACAATCGAAGGTGGTGGAAGCCCCTGCAATCTTAAAGGGGTACTCCGTCCCTAGACATCTTATCCCCTATCCAAAGGATAGGGGATAAGATGTCTGATAGTGGGGGTCCCGCCGCTGGGACCCCCGCGGTCTCTGTGCAGTACCCGAAATTTGTTTAGAACGCTTGAAGCAGGCGGTGGGGGTCGTGACATCACTGTCACGCCCCTCGTGGCATCACGCCACGCCCCCTCAATGCAAGTCTATGGGAGGGGGCATGGCAGTTGCCACTCCCCCTCCCATAGACTTGCATTGAGGGGGCCTGACGTGATGTCATGAGGGGCGTGGCAGTGACGTCACGACCCTCACCGCCTGCTCCAAGCGTTCGGAACAAAATGTTCCGAACGCTGGGGCAGCGGAGTACCCCTTTAAGAGCACTGTACTCCGATGTATCTGGAAACTCCTATAGACAATGGCAGAAGAATCAAGTCCCTGTTCTAATGATCAAAGGCGTCCCAATAGTTGTTACCCCAATGATCATACACCTACCCCCTTTTATGTGGATAAGGGATACATGTAAATGGCAGTAATACCCCTCTAAAATAGATATATGAGATTACATAAACATGGCTTTGCTCCTTTAGAAACAGTGCCACCATTGTCCAAGGGTGTTGTCTGGTATTGCAACTAAATATTATCAGCATCCTTTTGTACACACACACACTTGAATTATTTTCTCTCAGGCTGTCTCAAAGGCTATCGGGGCATTCTGGGAGTTGTAGTTTTGCAACAGCTGGAGGCACCCTGGTTAGGAATCACTGGCCTAGGGACTTGTACACACACATGCTTGTATTCTTTTCTCTTAGGCTGTCTCAAAGGCTGTCCAGGCATGCTGGGAATTGTAGTTTTGCAACAGCTGGAGGCACACATTGAGAAACACTGGCCTAGGGACTTGTACACACACATGCTTGTATTCTTTTCTCTCAGGCTGTCTCAAAGGCTGTCCAGGCATGCTGGGAGTTGTAGTTTTGCAACAGCTGGAGGTACCCTGGTTGGGAAACACTGGCCTAGGGACTTGTACACACGCAAGCTTGTATTCTTTTCTCTCAGGCTGTCTCAAAGGCTGTCCAGGCATGCTGGGAGTTGTAGTTTGGGAACAGCTGGAGGCACCCTGGTTGGGAAACACTGCTCTATGGCGTCTCTCCTGTTGCATTTCAGCTAATTCTATCTACTCATCTACCAATGATATAGCATTCATAGGATGTGACCGCGCAATTTATTATTTTGTGACCCACATCTATCTACATCAGTGGTCCCCAAACTGTGGCCCTCCAGATGTTGCAAAACTACAATTCCCAGCATGCCTGGACAGCCGTTGGCTGTCCAGGCATGCTGGGAGTTGTAGTTTTGCAACATCTGGAGGGCCACCGTTGGGGACCACTGATCTACATGATGCAGGACTGTAAGCGTCAGTGACTACGGCCGCCATCTTCCAGCGCGATCGCCAGGCAGACATAGTGAAAGCTCAGACAATGTTGACACTACACAAATAAAGCATAAAACTAATAATGGGAGGAAACAGACAATGGCAGTCACCTATATGTACAGACAATGCGTGGCTGCCACGCTAAACTTTATCTTCACCCACAATTACATCTTTCGGTGCCATATTCTTTGGTCTAATAAGCTTGTAAAACATTTCTAACACTATTTGTGGATTTTACTACTTTTACGCACTCCAGCTATTGAACGGTGTATTCGCTCCACTAGACTATAGGTGGAAGGACTATAAAGCCTGTGCGCGAAGGCAAAGGTACAACTCCCAACAAGTGCATAAGTGGCGTAGGGCAAAAAGTAAATGTGAGCGCAACACAAAGGTACGGGCACAAAATCGGGACAATTTAAGGGTGCGTTCCCATCTGGCGTATACGCAGCGAATTTAACGCTGCGCAAAATTTGCGGCAGCAGCAGGAAATACGCTGCGTATTCCTTGCTCACTATACACACAAGGCTTTCCGGCGGCGGCCATATGTGTGTATTGAGTTTTGGAGGCGGGGCAGTGACGCGCGGCTCCGCCTCCAAAACTCACTGCACGCACAGGGCTGCCGCCGGAAAGGCTTGTGTGTATGGTGGTATGGTGAGCGAGGGATACGAAGCGTATTTCCCGCAGCTGCCTCAAATTTTGCGCAGCATGAAAAATATGCTGCGTATACGCCAGGTGGGAACGCACCCTTAAGAGAGATTTCTTACATGACAAAAGATAGGGTGGGTGCGAATTGGAATCCATTCAGAGGAGCTGGGGTATTTCGGGCTAAATAAAAACCACACCATTAAAGGGGTACTCTGTTGGAAAACTTTTTTTTTTTTCTTTTTTTTTTTTAAATCAACTTGGTGCCAAAAAGTTAAAAGGATTTGTAAATGACTTCAATAAAAAAAATCTTAATCCTTCCAGTACTTCTCAGCTGCTGTATACTACAGAGGAAACTCTTTTCTTTTTGGATTTCTTTTCTGTCTGTCCGCAGTGCTCTCTGCTGACACCTCTGTCCATTTTAGGAACTGTCCAGAGTAGGAGCAAATCCCCATAGAAAACATATACTGCTCTGGACAGTTCCTAAAATGGACAGAGGTGTCAGCAGAGAGCACTGTGGTCAGACAGAAAAGAAATCCAAAAAGAAAAGAATTTCCTCTGTAGTATACAGAAGCTGATAAGTACTAGTAGGATTAAGATTTTTTAATAGGAGTAATTTACAAATCCGTTTAACTTTCTGGCATCAGTTGATTTAAAAAAAAAAAAAGTTAAAGTTGTCCACCGGAGTACCCCTTTAAACAGATTTATTTAATGGGCTACTGGGACTCAAAGTTGCGACACAAGAGTGGTGAGAGTGCAGGGCACTGTGGGCACAATCCAATGAGAGTTTGCTGGGAGACCAGAGGGGGCACTGTAGTCAATGGGGGGGTATTTACGAATAATGGCTTTGGTATGCGTGTTTTTTTACTCCTTTTTTTCATGGGTGGCTTTTTTTACTCTCTGCACCAAATTTACAAAAAGGCACAAGTCGGGCTATAAATTTGGTGCAATTTCGGAAATGTGAATTTACCCACTTTTCAGGTGATAGTTCCAGGAAGCTCTTTCAGAGGCGATTCCTTGTGTGTCCTTTATTTTACATTTCATATATTTACATTACAACTATCCAGACTATTAAACATGTCCATCCTAACCATATTGAAAAAAAAATTTTTATTTAAAAAAAAATTAAAAAAAAAATGAAACAAAGTTTTCTATTTTTTTTGATAGGAAATAAAAAAAAGAATATCTATATTTCAAATAAGGTGATCTGCTTATATTAATGAGTAATTTCAACTCATTTTGGTCATGTGTGTTTTCTATGCCACTTTTTTCATGGAGGTGATTTGCGCCTTTTTAAAGGGTTTGTGCCAAATTTTGCGCCTTTTAAAAAAGTCGCATTTTCATAAATTCCTGACCACTGCAAAAATCCGACTGAAAACACACATACAACAGCCAACCAAAGGAATGTGCATAAACGAAAAGGCGCAAAAACTCACTGCATCAAAATTTTGCGCCAAATTTACACAGGAAAAAAAGGGTAAAAGGCTTCATAAATACCCCCCCCTCCCCCCCCCCCCCCCCCCCCCGCCATGACCATAAAGGCATGGATTAGCTGTACTGTCATGAGTGGTCAGATCCATAGGTGTACAGGCAAATGGCCCAACAGGACAACAACCGAAGAACCAGTCTGATTAAAGGGGTACTCCACTGCCCCAGTGTCTGGAACATTTAGTTCCGAATGCTGGGTACGGGCTGCGGGGGTCGTGACGTCACACCGAGCCCCCTCAATGCAAGTCTATGGGAGGGGGCGTGACGTACGTCACGCCCCCTCCCATAGACTTGCATTGAGGGGGTGTGACGTCACGAGGGGCATGGGCGTGACATCACCCATTTCTGAACTAAATGTTCCAGATGCCTGGGCAGTGGAGTACCCCTTTAAGGGATGTACTCCAAGCCATCTCCTTGCACCACTTTGTCATAGAAAAGGAAAAAGTCAATATGGCCACCAGTACGTAGGGTCTTTACTGATCTGTCTTTTAACTCTTCCCTCTCTAAAACTATCGTGAATGCAGCAGCCAAGCCAAACTCTCTGTCCAGCGGCTACACTGATGTCTCCCCCCTTGTGCCAGTAGCCGCCCTGGTTGCCCATTCACTACAGAATACAATACAAACGTTTCCCCTCGCACACACAAAGCTCTCCCGGAAAGTTAATATTATAGGGAGTTACTTTTATAACAGCTCAGGGTGTCAGGAAAAATAAATCTGTACTCATCTGTCCCCAATCCGCTGCTGGTACCATTCCTCACTGTCAACGCTTCTTGTTCTCCGTTATGACACACAGTAAGTGCCCACTCATCCAACCACTGGCTTAGGAGGGTCACTGCTGCGGCCAGAGATAGGCTGAACGGGCACTTCCTATGGGTTGGCCCATTTTTAACCTTATCATTTAGTCTTTATATCACACAATTTTAGTAGATAGATTTCTATACCTGTTTTCACGCAGCGTAAAATTCGGAGAAAATGTTATTTGACATGCCCATTTGCCATGAAAATGTGTCCGTTATCGGAACAATGTGCCCATGTTGAGTGGAATATCAGAATTTCAATAGTCGCTGCAAATTATCCTGTAAATGCTGAACTATATGATGAGCAGCACTACCCTATATGATGAGCAGCACTGCCCTATATGATGAGCAGCACTACCCTATATGATGAGCAGCACTACCCTATATGATGAGCAGCACTGCCCTATATGATGAGCAGCACTACCCTATATGATGAGCAGCACTACCCTATATGATGAGCAGCACTGCCCTATATGATGAGCAGCACTACCCTATATGATGAGCAGCACTGCCCTATATGATGAGCAGCACTACCCTATATGATGAGCAGCACTGCCCTATATGAGGAGCAGCACAGCCCTATATGAGGAGCAGCACTACCCTATATGATGAGCAGCACTGCCCTATATGATGAGCAGCACTGCCCTATATGATGAGCAGCACTACCCTATATGATGAGCAGCACTGCCCTATATGATGAGCAGCACTACCCTATATGATGAGCAGCACTGCCCTATATGATGAGCAGCACTGCCCTATATGATGAGCAGCACTGCCCTATATGATGAGCAGCACTACCCTATATGATGAGCAGCACTGCCCTATATGATGAGCAGCACTACCCTATATGATGAGCAGCACTGTCCTATATGATGAGCAGCACTGCCCTATATGAGGAGCAGCACTGCCCTATATGATGAGCAGCACTACCCTATATGATGAGCAGCACTGCCCTATATGATGAGCAGCACTACCCTATATGATGAGCAGCACTGTCCTATATGATGAGCAGCACTGCCCTATATGAGGAGCAGCACTGCCCTATATGATGAGCAGCACTACCCTATATGATGAGCAGCACTGCCCTATATGATGAGCAGCACTACCCTATATGATGAGCAGCACTGTCCTATATGAGGAGCAGCACTGCCCTATATGATGAGCAGCACTACCCTATATGATGAGCAGCACTGTCCTATATGATGAGCAGCACTGTCCTATATGATGAGCAGCACTACCCTATATGATGAGCAGCACTGTCCTATATGATGTGCAGCACTACCCTATATGATGAGCAGCACTATCCTATATGATGAGCAGCACTACCCTATATGATGAGCAGCACTGCCCTATATGATGAGAAGCACTGCCCTATATGATGAGCAGCACTGCCCTATATGATGAGCAGCACTGTCCTATATGATGAGCAGCACTACCCTATATGATGAGCAGCACTGCCTTATATGATGAGCAGCGCTGTCCTATATGATGAGCAGCACTACCCTATATGATGAGCAGCACTGCCCTATATGATGAGCAGCACTGCCTTATATGATGAGCAGCGCTGTCCTATATGATGAGCAGCACTGTCCTATATGATGAGCAGCACTACCCTATATGATGAGCAGCACTGTCCTATATGATGAGCAGCACTGTCCTATATGATGAGCAGCACTGTCCTATATGATGAGCAGCACTACCCTATATGATGAGCAGCACTGTCCTATATGATGAGCAGCACTGCCCTATATGATGAGCAGCACTACCCTATATGATGAGCAGCACTGCCCTATATGATGAGCAGCACTACCCTATATGATGAGCAGCACTGTCCTATATGATGAGCAGCACTGCCCTATATGAGGAGCAGCACTGCCCTATATGATGAGCAGCACTACCCTATATGATGAGCAGCACTGTCCTATATGATGAGCAGCACTACCCTATATGATGAGCAGCACTGTCCTATATGATGAGCAGCACTACCCTATATGATGAGCAGCACTATCCTATATGATGAGCAGCACTACCCTATATGATGAGCAGCACTGCCCTATATGATGAGAAGCACTGCCCTATATGATGAGCAGCACTGCCCTATATGATGAGCAGCACTGTCCTATATGATGAGCAGCACTACCCTATATGATGAGCAGCACTGCCTTATATGATGAGCAGCGCTGTCCTATATGATGAGCAGCACTACCCTATATGATGAGCAGCACTGCCCTATATGATGAGCAGCACTGCCTTATATGATGAGCAGCGCTGTCTGGGCATGCTGGGAGTTGTAGTTTTGCAACAGCTGGAGTGTCACAGCTTAGGGAGCACTACCCTATATGATGAGCAGTGCTGTTAGGGCATGCTGGGAGTTGTAGTTTTGCAACAGCTGGAGTGTCACAGCTTAGGGAGCACTACCCTATATGATGAGCAGTGCTGTCAGGGCATGCTGGGAGTTGTAGTTTTGCAACAGCTGGAGTGTCACAGCTTAGGGAGCACTACCCTATATGATGAGCAGTGCTGTCAGGGCATGCTGGGAGTTGTAGTTTTGCAACAGCTAGACAGACACAGAGATAGGATACGGTAAACACTCTCTTATAACAAGTGTGTTACATTGGGAACACCGGTGCAGGATAGTGGTATAATGGGTGCTGTATTCTGAAGAATGGCGGCCAAACCTTGTTAACTTATACATATGTTATTTGAGAACTTTAACATATGTGAAAAAAATGACTTAAAGGAAAGCTGCCATAGGATGCGGGGATCCTTGTCACCTTTATTTTAATGCAATTCTGCCAGAAAACTAGCGTCATGGCTTTGCTTAAATCTCCCCATTGTGTGTATCGTGCTCGACATATGGTGGGACGAGTACAACTCCCATCCTGGACAGGTGACAGGGACGCCTCCCATCGCCCAGGCGGAAGCCGCTGCAGGTAATCCAGCCTGTTTGTGCTCTGCCCTCCCAGCTACCTATCTATTTTATTTAATAGTTGGATGAGTTTCTGAGGTTCTTTGCCAAAAACAATCAACTCTGGGGAACATAAAAAACAAAGGGTGTGTCGCCACGGAGAGACCTGGTATCCACGGAAACCGCCAACCTTCTTGCCCAGGTGAAACCAAAAGCTTTCAGGGCTGCTGGGAAATTCGCCTTCAATAAGCGGCGATCCGTTTATTTATGAAACGCGCCGCCTCGTACGGACTCACCGACCCTTCCTGCGTTCACATCTTATAGTCTATATCAGGGTCCCCCAACCTTTGGCTCTTCACCTGTTGTAAAACCACAACTCCCAGCATGCCCTGAGGTCAGCATGCTTTCCAGCTGCTGCAAAAACCCCATCTTTCGGCCCATTCTGACTAAAGCAAGCACTACTGATGTGGCAAAAGCACAACTCCCATCATGCGCTGAGTGCAGCATGGTTTCCAGCTGCTGCAAAAGCCCCATCTTTCGGCCCGTTCTGACAAAAGCAAGCACCACTGGTGTGGCAAAACCACAACTCCCATCATGCCCTGAGGTCAGCATGCTTTCCAGCTGCTGCAAAAACCCCATCTTTCGGCCCGTTCTGACTAAAGCAAGCATTGCTAGTGTTGCAAAACTACAACTCCCATCATGCCCTGAGGTCAGCATGCTTTCCAGCTGCTGCAAAAGCCCGAACTTTCGGCCTATTCTGACTAAAGCAAGCATTGCTGGTGTAGCAAAACTACAACTCCCAGCATGCCCTGAGATCAGCATGCTTTCCAGCTGCTGCAAAAACCCCATCTTTCGGCCCGTTCTGACTAAAGCAAGCACTACTGGTGTTGCAAAACTACAACTCCCATCATGCCCTGTGTCAGCATGCTTTCCAGCTGCTGCAAAAACCCCATCTTTCGGCCCATTCTGACTAAAGCAAGCGCTACTGGTGTGGCAAAACTACAACTCCCATCATGCCCTGAGGTCAGCATGCTTTCCAGCTGCTGCAAAAACCCCTTCTTTCGGCCCATTCTGACTAAAGCAAGCACTACTGGTGTGGCAAAACTACAACTCCCATCATGCCCTGACAGCCTTCGGCTGTCAGGGCATGATGGGAGTTGTAGTTTTGCAAAGGCCGGCGAGCTACAGGTTTAGAGAACACTGGTCCTTAATGTGAAAAACAGAAATAAAAATCAAGCGATATCACAGCTATTAAACATAAAAACCTAAAATAAGGGGAGGTTTATTTCTCCTTCTTGAAGAAAGTGAGCGCCACTTGAAAATTACACTAACATTCGTATAATAATAACAAGAAATGAAAGCGCATAAAATATCCGAATACTGCCTTGTGTCTGCAATAAAAATAACAAGCGCAATGAGGTTCTCCAGGGGTAATAAAGAAGCGAGCGCATGTAACTCCACATTTTGTGTTAATATTTGGAGATCTTGGAGACCACTGCAGCAGCGGGGGACACCGTTAGAGTACGAATTTATTTGCGGGTTTCCCGCTGCGTAGAGCCTGCCCCCTTTCATATACGCAGCGGGAAACCCGCAAATTAATCCGCCCGTGTGATCGAACCCTTCACACGAGCGAATCCCCTAAGTGTATTACGCTGCGGATCCGCCGCTGAAGGACCGCTGTCTTTACAGGTGCGTACTCGGAGCAGCAATCTGCCGCTATGAGCAGACACACTGCGATGTGCGAGTCGCCGCGCGCATGCGCAGTATACGCACACATCGCGGCTGCTCTCCGCCTAGCTCAGGGAGCAGGGGGAGAGGCCGCGATGTGTGCGAGTACACCGCGCATGCGCGGCAACTCGCACATCGCAGCAGTGTGTCTGCTCGTAGCAGCGTATTGCCGCTCGGAACAGGCACATCTACAGGCACTCTGTAGGGGTCCTTCAGCGGCGGATCTGCAGCGTAAACGCGATGAGTACGTTCACGCGATGGATTTTTTGCAGAATGTCCCTCCGGATAATTTTCGGTGGACATTCCGCAGTGAACGTCTGCTGGACCGCTTGTAAAAATGTGCTGTCTCCATAGATGTGTCAATTCTTTCTGTGGAGGCTGTAATCAGAATTTTCGAAGCAAATATTCCGCGTTGTGCGCCGTGCAGCAGAAACCCATGGAAAACAATGGGACTCTGCTGCAGCGTAACTACTGAGCGGAATTTTCCCCCGCAGGATTTCACAGAAAGTTAAACAGATTTGTAAATTACTTCTATTAAAAAATCTTAATCCTTACAGTACTTATTAGCTGCTGAATACTACAGAGGAAATTATTTTCTTTTTGGAACACAGTGCTCTCTGCTGACATCATGACCACAGTGCTCTCTGCTGACATCTCTGTCCATTTTAGGAACTGTCCAGAGCAGCATATGTTTTCTATGGGGATTTTCTTCTACTCTGGACAGTTCTTAAAATGGATAGAGATGTCAGCAGAGAGCACTGTGGTCATGATGTCAGCAGAGAGCTCTGTGTTCCAAAAAGAAAATAATTTCCTCTGTAGTATTCAGCAGCTAATAAGTACTGGAAGGGTTAAGATTTTTTAATATAAGTAATTTACAAATCTGTTTAACTTTCTGGCATCAGTTGATTAAAAAAATAAAATAAAAAAAAGTTTTCTACCAGAGTACCCCTTTAATAAAAATGTATGGCCACCTTTTGGCCTATATCAGTTTTCAGGCCCTGAACAAAAATAAGACCATGTTTTAATCACCATTTTAAAGCTATATGCTGCTTGTCAGTGAACAGAAACAAAGTACAGCGGTCCCTAAAGTTACAACATTAATTGGTTCCAGGACGACCATTGTAAGTTGAAACCATTGTATGTTGAGACCATAACTCTATGGAAATCTGGTAATTGGTTCTGAAGCCCCAAAATGTCATCTAAAAAAAGGAAAAAGTGAGAATTAAAGAAAAATAAGTAGATAACTAATACAGATAAAACAAATCCTTACATATAAAAGTAAGAAAGATCTGCTGGGAGCTGTAATCACTGTCTATTTCAGTGTTTTCCAATCCAGGGTGCCTTCAGCTGTTGCAAAACTACAACTCCCAGCATGCCCGGACAGCCAAAGGCTGGAGGCACTCTCATTGGGAAACACTGGTGTATGTAGAGGACAGGAGCTTCTTCAGGGTCCTGTACAGAACACGCAATGTCCTAAAAAAGCAAAATGGAGCCGCCCTTACTTGGTGTCCAAAGGAGCAGCTAACCCTGGTACAGGTAAAGAGTACAGAACATGTAATACCTCCCTGTACTGTAGGGGGCGCTACCAGACACCAGTCAGTGCATACACTTCAGTAATACAGGTAAAGTGTACAGAACATGTAATACCTCCCTGTACTGTAGGGGGTGCTACCAGACAGCCAGTCAGTGCATGCACTTCAGTAATACAGGTGAAGAGTAGTACAGAACATGTAATACCTCCCTGTACTGTAGGGGGCGCTAGCAGACAGCCAGTCAGTGCGTGCACTTTAGGAATACAAGGGTTTTACCAGGGAATGCCCATTCTGATTGGTCGGTTCTTCCAGCCCTTGACATGTTTGGCCGATTCCATAGCATTGTATGTTGAGCCTGGTTTCAAGTTACAATGGTCCAGAAAAGACCATTGTATGTTGTAACTATTGCATGTTGAGGCCATTGTAAGTTGAGGGATCACTGTATAGTGGAAAGTTGCCATTCAATCCAGAATGATTCAGATGTATTTACACTAAACAGGATAACACACTTCAGATGGTAAACCATGACATGACGCAGGCCTCTGCCGACGCTTTCTGTCCAGTTGCTACCGTAATAATATATAATTACACACTGATTATACCATCATAACAGGAGTTTGGGTTATTCCTGTTGTTTTGTACTGGTACATGTATTTTTCACGGCTTAACAGCCCTTGAACCGCTCATTCACCAGAGTGTAAGCGTGCCGGGACGGCTGGTGCGTCAGCCATTTCTACAATCGACCTCTTAGTCTCATTAAAATATTTCAAATTTTTTTTTTAAATTTAATGTTCTCCATAATTCATCTGTCCCAAAAGGTAATCAATACATCCCATAATGAAACCCAGAGCCATATTTTATTATTGGCTGCAGGAAACAGGCCCAATAAGCAGCAGCCTGCAGCCTTAACTCACCAATCCTTAAGGAAGATCACACATACTGCATCCACCTTCTCAGGCCATGCCGCATGTATGTGTTTTGTGCGCTGTTTAGCTGTTATTACATCAAATATTTGTAGTTCTAAATGCCTGGATTCATTTATACATTCTACTGAATTAGACAAATAAATAGCTTAATCAAAAGAGGCTAAAAAAAACTCGATACAATTCGGAATCATTGCTGAAATTTGCGCAAATCTAGGATGGTTTCCCATACAGCGTTTTTATGCCTTTTTTTTTTTTTTGAGCCAGCAGGAGGAGAAGTAAAAGTGCCTATAGAAACTCTGCTCTGAATTATTCAGGGAAGAATTTCATTCACAGCAGAATGCCATTGATCTCATTCTGCTGCACGGTACAAGGAAGTTCCCGTAGCGGAAATTCTGAAGCAGACCTAGAATCCCGTAGCGGAAATTCTGAAGCAGACCTAGAATGCACAGAAAGAATTAACATCTTCATTTTTTCAGTGAATTTTCGCACTGCAGTCAATTGGACAGCACTTAAAGGGGAACTTCAGTACGTACATTCTTATCCCCTATCCACAGTATAGGGGATAAGTGTGTGATTGCAGGGGATCCCACCCCAGCTCTCCTCATACACAGAGCGAGCTCTGCTTCATGCTAGGATTACTATCGACCGCCGCATGAAACCAACATGCTCCCCCCCCTTATGTATTTCTATGGGAAACCCAAAGATACATGAGCGTTGTATCTCCGACTCTCCCATAGAGATACATGAAGGGGACATGGCAACAGTAATCTGTGCACAGAGCGGAGCTCGCTCCGTGCATGAGGAGAGCCGGGTTGCCGGGCAGAAGATGGCGGACGGACCCCTCGCAATCAGACACCAATCCCATATCGTGTGGATAGGGGATAGGAACTTTTATACCGGAGTTCCCCTTTAATTCATGTGTGACCATTAATCACTGGTTTAGGCAATGGCTACTGCTCTGAATAATCCTGAGCGGAATTTTCACAGTGTGTATGGGATCTGAGTTTTTCCTTTATATTTCTCATTTCTTCTAGCTTTGTTTCTAAAAGTCGCTGGTGACCCTCTAGACCCCTAGGGAACACATCCGACCCATAGCTATACCACCTATACTTTACAACAAAGAGACAGCACTGGATTCCTCCATCGTGCCCATAATCATCCAGAAATGCCAATCCAGAAATCCATACAACACCAACTCCAAATTACAGCACCGAACACCGGAGACGCAGGATCTTATTAGTACTGTTCTTCATTAGCTCCCCATAGTGCAGCGTTTCGGCATACAATTGCCTATATCAAGCATGCTTGATACGTTGCACTATGGGGAGCTAATAACGAACAGTCCTACTAAGATCCTGCGTCTCCGGTGTTCGGTGCTATAATTTGGAGTTGGTGTTGAATGCCTAAACTTTTGTACAAAGGGTACCTGTGCCGTGTAAAAACCACTATCACTAACCAGGTCATGTAGGAACTTTTTTCCGTTTTTGCACAGGAAGATCTAGAGGTAATCTAGATGAATCCATTTTTGGAACTGTCCAGAGCAGCATATGTTTGCTATGGGGATTTTCTCCTGCTCTGGACAGTTTCTGATATGGACAGAGGTGTCAGCAGAGAGCACTGTGGTCTTGACAGAAAAGAAATCCCAAAAGAAAATAATTTCCTCTGTAGTATACAGCCGCTAATAAGTACTGGAAGGATTAAGAATGTTTAAAAGAAGTAATTTACAAATCTGTTTAACTTTCTGGCACCAGTTGATTTAAAAAACATGTTTTCCAGGGGAGTACCCCTTTAAGGTTTCCAGCAGACCATCGTCTTCTTATCCTGGTGCCATCTCTTCCCCAGCAAGGTGATGTGCACATGATAGAAAACATGATTTATCCGACCAGGCTCCTTCTTCCATTCCTCCTTGCTCCAGTTCTACTGTTGTAATGTTATGGCAATGTACAGGGATCAGCATGGACGCTCTGACTGGTCTGAAGCTACACAAAGCCATACACAACAAACCGTAAAGTGTGATCAATAACTTTTTATCAGACAGTAGTAACTTTTTCATTAATTTGTGCTACAGCAGACTCCGAGATCGGACCAGACTTCCTAGCCTCCACTACCCACACACCTCCATAAGCCTTAAAGGAGTATTCCAGGATTTTTTTTTTTGACTATGCTACAGGGGCTGTAAAGTTAGTGTAGTTCATAATATAGTGTCTGTACCTGTGTGTGACGGTTTTCTCACAATTCTTCTGTGATTTTTACCCCAATATTTATTTTTACCAGCATACAAAATGACTGTTGTCTCAGATTTTTCCCAGGTTGCAATGCGGCCGAGACATGACATCACTACCCTGATTGAAAACAACAGGTCTTTTGAATGGATGCAGCTCATTTATGTTTCAATGGGTGGGGGGTGGCTGATGTGTGGGAGGGAGGAAAATGGAATTAAACCCTAAATAGTTCGGGACTTGCGGCCATAATACGGATGCATAAATGGGGCCATATTATGTTTGTCTGAAACCAGCCTAAGGCCGCTCTCAGATGATAGTATTTGGGTCAGTTGTTATGTATAGGTATTTATGAGCCAAAAATAAGGGGTGGAACAAACATCGTGAAAAATTAAAAATAGAAAGATTTATTATACATACTGACATGTAAAAGTGGCCTTAATCCTGACTGCCATAATGGCCATGTGTAAGTGACCTACAGCGATCGTATCAATTGAACATAATTGCCATCGTTGCAATGGAGATTAATGTGACATTAAAAATTTGCCAGAAATCTTACGGGTCTCCGCCAGAAATCGGCAACAGGAATGACTCCTCTTGAAGCCAACAAGGAATCAAATAGTATCGAAAATGCGTTTCGTGATCAGTCTCAGGCTGCATTCACACCACGTTTTTGCAATACAGTTCCCGTATAAGTTTTCAATGTGAAAACCGTACGGAGCCGTATTGAAAACCGTATGCATTGACTCTCCATTGAAAACCGTATGCCAAAAGACGCAACCGGTTGTGTCCATTTTGCATCCTATACGGTTTTGTCAGTTTTTTTTCCCCGTACCCAAAACCATAGTCTACCACGGTTTTTGGTCCGGGTGAAAAACTGTATTAAACCTTATACGTTTTTTTTTTAAACATGGGCGTCAATGGGAACCGTACAGAACTGTATGTGCGTACGGTTCCATCAGGTTTTCACCATACGGTTTTTGACTTTGCACAGTTTTTTTTTTCTTGGAATTTCAATCAAACAAGTGAAACTTTATTTATAATGGAGTGAAAAGTTAAAAACGTATACTTTTTTTTTAATAAAAAATGGAATGAACCTGACATCATTTTTCAAACCGTATACGGGTTAAAATTTGTACAAACCTTTTGATACAGTTTACAGGTTTTGAGGAATCCGTTTTTCATCAAAAACCTGATACCGGAACTGTATTGCAAAAACGTGGTGTGAACCTAGCGTCAGTTTGGATCTTTGGGTGTAGATGAGCAATCTCCAAACTGTGGACCTCCAGATGTGGCAAAACTACAACGCCCAGCATGCCCGGACAGCCGTTGGCTGTCCGGGCATGCTGGGAGTTGTAGTTTTGCCACATCTGGAGGTCCACAGTTTGGAGACCATTGATGGAGATTAATGTCCTGTAAAGCCGGGTCATCCTTTTTTTTTTAAAGGGACAGATAACTCTTAACCGCTCTAGAAATATTTCTTCAATCTACTGTTCCGAAATGGACTGCGCCTTCCGCAGGGGGGAACTTATCTTCCATCTGTGATGCGTCTTATGGACCAGAATTGATTAATAAACATAGGCAATGACGGCAACGTGATAAATTAAGGTCTGACGCCTATATAGATCCTTCCCTTTCTTTTTTACGAGAGGTTTTATATTTTAATAGCTTTGTAGATTTAGCTCTTTAACCCAAATGCACTGCCAGCGAAGCAGAGCTCTCAATGGGCTGACCTCATTCGCTGAGAAGGTCTCCTGTGTGATGCGAGATTGTGTTTCATCGCCTCGCCACACCACGCCACAACTAGTTATACTGACAAGTGTAACACACGTATATTTATTAAGGAGCAGCTACCGGATTCTTATGACATCCTCCGGTGCGGCAATCTCGTCCGGGCATATACATGTAGGAGTGAGCACGTGGTACGTTGTGCGAATGCCCGATCCAAATCTTTTTCTTCAAGCCACTTGGATAGGAGACAGTTACTTACCACAAAGATTGGCTTATTTTAAAGGAGTACTGTGGTGCAGGACAATTTATCCTGTATTCAAAGGATAGGAGATAAGTGTCGGCTCAGCTCTTTTCACGCGGAGAGCCAGGGCACCATGCAGGAGATCGCGCACGGGGGGACGGAGGGTCCCAGCAGTCTGACCCCCCTGCGTTCTTCTGCACGGCGCCCCCGCTCTCCGCATGAAAGGAGCTGTGTTGGCCGTCATGTCCCCTCCATCAGGGGTCAAGTTCGGGGAAAAAAAGTGTGGGAACTCACCCAAGAGCTGGTCCTGCAGGACTCTTGCTAATGGGAATGGTGTTCCTGCTGTGGAAAGAGTGAAGAAACTCAGTTCCAACGCGTTCCTGTAGTACTTGAGCCCAGCCCTCTATGTATCTCTTTGGGATAGCTGGAGACACAGCACTCGTGTATCTCTGGCTCTCCGATAGAGATACATGGAGGGGGCGTGTTGACCACCGCTTCATGCAAGGGTTGACAGTCTCCTTGCACGGAGCAGAGATCGCTCCATCCATGAGAAGAGCTGGGCGCCGGGCAGAAGATTTCAGAAGTGTCCAGTGGTTGGTCCCCCTGCAAACAGGGACTTATCTCCTATCCTTTGGATAGGGGATAAATTGTCCTGCACCACAGTATTCCTTTAAAGAAAAACTGTCAGCTTTCTCCCCCCCGCACTAGCCAGCGGTACTGGCTGGTAGTGCGGGAGACACCGATCAGTTTGATGCTTACCGTGCCCGGATCAGCCGCCCTGTTCGTCCCTAATCTTCTATTTTCGGGATATGCTAATGAGGTGCTAACTGGCACCGGCCGGGCTAACTGGCACTCTGACGTCAGTGCCGCCTTCCGCAGTGCCGCCCAGCTCATCAATATTTCTGCCCTCTCTCTTCATTACAGAGCGGGGAGAAGAGGGAGAGGCGGAGGGAGGGGAGGAATATTGATGAGCTGGGCGGCGCTGCAGCAGGCGGCACTGATATCACAGTGCCAGTTAGCCCGGCCGGTGCCAGTTAGCACCTCATTAGCATATCCCGAAAATAGAAGATTAGGGACGAACGGCGGGGCGGATCCGGGCACGGTAAGCATCAAACTGATCAGCGTCCCCCACACTACCAGCCAGTACAGCTGGTTAGTGCGGGGGGAAAAGCTGACAGTTTTCCTTTAAAAAATATATTTTGGTCTAGGGAAAATAATAGAGATGAAGGTTACTCTTGATTTTCCAATGCAAATATTAACATATATATAACGATAAAAGAAATATAAAAAAAAGGGATGGTTGCTTTTTCCTCAAAGAGCGCCATTCTAGTACACGGGTCGTCTGCTATTGCAGCATAGCCCATAGACAAGAGCAACTACTACTCATTGGTGACATAAAGATATCGATCAGCCCCATTCAGTTACAATATGCCTTTTTATACATGTATCATTGGAAATAATCATTAGCTGCTGATGCTGACACTATCTAAATAAATAATAAGAATGGCATTTCCATAGATTTCTATTGCCACGCAGACCTCTTCCATACAGTCCCAAGGGAGAATCAGCAGAAATTCCATCTTTCTGATATCTAGCAGTCTTCTCTCTACATATCGATAATAAAAGCTGCCATACCTAGATTGTTGAGTTTTCTACCATTTCTGCTCATTTTCATTAGGATGACGTGACTTTTAGTGATGGTGAAAGGTGATCTCGTTTAGTTCTACTCTATACACACGGCCTCTCAATAGGCAGCCAATGGACTCCTGGTGTCAATGCTATTTAGGGTCCTTTGTACTGGATTAAACAGACTGGCTCCATGATTCAACACCACCTTGTCCATTTGAGATATAGTAATAGACATGTTCAGACCGGATTTTGCATGGTATACCTCATTTGCATTGTTTTTAGAATGCTCCATCCTCTGTATTCTGTCTTGTTTGCTCACCTGTCCTAAAATAATACATTTATTTTTCTCTCCCCCTTTCTTTTTTTTGGGGGGTCATATTCTGCAGGCGTATGTTTATTAACCAAACACCTTTGTTGTAATTGTGTTGGGCGTTTCCACGAATGACATCAGAAAATAATGAAATTATACGGCACCGGAGAAGGGAGAGAGAGGAAACCGGCTTCAGGTTGTAGCTTTTAATTAGAAGCTTATAGTAAACTTGGGAGATCTGACATGGGAGCATCCCTTAGAATTGAGCCGCAGTGTAAACAGGATATTTAATGAATTCCACCTCTTTCTGACACAAAACTGGATCGACCAGATAAAGAACTTTCTTGTTTTCCTTCTCTTCGTTCTTGGACTTGACTATAAAGCTTAACCCCTTTGGCACCATTTTTATGAAATATGAGATCCTTCAAAGAGACGGCACACCAGCAGATGAAAATCGAGACGATACATGTACGTTAAATACTAAATAGCACAAAAAATTATGACAATAAATAATGGAGTGTAATGAACGAGTTATAAAGAGATGGCACTTGTATGACTTCAAAGACTGCCATGCGGAAAACGCTAGGGAAATCCGGCACTCATCATATCTTGCTAAAATCCCCACATCAAGTTAAAATCCAATACTGAATCAAAAGGTAACACAGCTATGACTTCACAGTCTGTCAGCCAAAATGTGTCCGACATCTCCAAGCTGATGCCAGTGGTAGACCCACACTAAAGTGGATTACTCTAAACTCTGACAGTCGATCCCCTGAGCGTCTCACATTGAAGAACTTTGTTGCCTGTGATTGATAAAGAAAAAAAAGGACCACTCTTGTCTATTGGGAGTGTCTGGAATTGCAGCTTATGTACCTTCAAGTGATCATGAGATACAGCCCATGGACAAGAGGGGCAATGTTTCTAAAAAAAAGTACATTGGCGTTTGTAGGTAGATCCATTGGCCCAGATTTACCCATCTGAGGCTAGATTCACACTAAGTTTTTGCAATACAGTTCCTGTATCAGGTTTTTGATAAAAAACGGATTCTTCAAAACCTGACTAAACTGTATCAAAACGTGTGTACAATTTTTAATCCTTATACGGTTAAAAACCGTATACGTTTTGAAAAATGATGTTGCATTTGTTTTTTAGGGAAAAAAACATATACTTTTTTAACTTTTCATTCCATTATGAATAAAGTTTCACTTGTTTAATTGAAATTCCATGAAAAACCGTATAATGAAAACTGGATGGAACTGTACGCACATACAGTTCTGTACGGTTCCCATTGACTCCCAACGTATACGTTTCGATACGGTTTTACCCTGGACCAAAAACTGTGGTAGGCTACGGTTTTAGGTACGGGAAAAACTGACAAAATCGTACAGGATGTAAAACGGACACAACCTGATGCAACGTTTGGCATACAGTTTTCAATGCAGTTCCGTACGGTTTTCAAATTGAAAATGTATACGGGAACTGTATTGCAAAAACGTGGTGTGAACCCAGTCTGACTGAGGACAGAAACTGTCTGTTTTTCCCATAACAATCAATCACAACCCATGTTTCATATCTTACTGAGCTCTGGTAACATGAAAGCCGAGCTCTGATTGGTTGCTTGGACAGATTGATAGATCTGGGTCAGTGTTCCCCAACCTGTGGCCTTTCAGTTGTTCACTTGTTACAAAACTTAAAGGGGTAGTCCAGTGGTGAAAAAAACTTATCCCCAATCCTAAGGATAGGGGATAAGTTTGAGATCGCAGGGGATCCGACCGCTAGGGCCCCCTGCGATCTCTCTGTACGGGGGCCAGGCTCTCCGGCCAGATATCGGGTGTCGACCTCCGCACGAAGCGGCGGCCGACACGCCCCCTCAATACATCGCTATGGCAGAGCCGGAGATTGCCGAAGGCAGCGCTCCGACTCTGCCATAGAGTTGTATTGAGGGGGCGTGTCGGCCGCCGCTTCGTGCGGGGGTCGACACGCCCCCTTCATGCGGGCTGCAGGGGCCCCATACAGGAGATCGCGGGGGGGCCCCAGCGGTTGGACCCCCCGCAATCTGCAACTTATCCCCTATCCTTAGGATAGGGGATAAGTTGTTCACCACTTGTTCACTACTGGACTACTCCTTTAAAGGGGTACTCTTCTGCTCAGTGTTTGGAACAAACTGTTCTGAATGCTGGAGTAGGCGCCGGGAACTCGTGATGTCATAGCCCCGCCCCCCTCAATGCAAGTCTATTGGAGGGGGCGTGACGGCTGTCACGCCCCACTCCCATAACTTGCATTGAGGGGGCGGGCCTGACTATTCATAATATTCATTTTATTGGGCAGACTAGATGGGCCAAATGGTTCTTCTCAGCCGACACATGTTTCTATGTAGCATGATCCCTGCAGGGTGATACACGTGACCAGTGCTGTGGCCAAAGCCACTGTGTCTCAATTTAGCCTGGCAGAATTTATAAATCTAGGCCACTTCCTTAAAGGAATGTTTATGATACTTTCTTTTTAATTCCCATAGTGAGGAATATTCTATAAGCCATAAGTCACTTTGATTTTACCTTGATTAAGACAAAGATATTTGGGTCACCAGTGTCGACTCATGTCGAAAACCCTTCTATTGTACCATCCATGACGGCCTAAACATTATTTCCTATGTATAATTTGTGGCACATTCCATGAGCTGGCAATCAAATGTGTCATCGGCCCATGGTGTGACGAGGAGTCATACTGATAATGGAGGTCAGCGACGGATACTAGTAGAATGGAAAGTGTCTTCAGGTCTATCCTGTCACTACACAATGTTATAATCTGTAGAGAATAGTAAGTCATTGTGGGTAGACTCACTAGATGATGGTTCCTTTAAAGGGGTACTCCACTGCTACAGCGTCCGGAACATTTTGTTCCGAACGCTGGGTGCGGGCTATGGGGGTCGTGAAGTCACGGCTATGCCCCCTAGTGACAGGGCCACGCCCCCTCAATGCAAGTTTATGGGAGGGGGCGTGGTGACTGCCACGCCCCCTCCCATAGACTTGCATTGAGGGGGCATGGCACAACATCACTAGGGGGCATGGTGCGATGTCACTAGGGGGCGTAGCCATGATGTCACGACCCCTATAGCCCGCACCCAGCGTTCGGAACAAAATGTTCCGGACGCTGTAGCAGTGAACTACATCTCCCATTATACCCTTCTGTAGTTCTGCGGGACTGCGGGCTCAACCTAATAATAACCACATGGGTGCTACCAATGCCATAGACCAATATATAGAAAACAAGCAAGAAAAAATGAACAAGGCAGAAAGAGGTGCACACCAAATATAATGTAAACAATACTGTATTATATAAATCACAAAAAGTAGCCTCTCACACAATTAAAACCACTTAAAAAGAGGGGGGCAAAACAACCTACTAGCCACCTTCAACCACAGTGGGGGCCCATAGTTACCTGGGAACCGCCCCCCCAAGGGACACCCGCCTGTTCTCAATGATACAGATAAGGAATCTCTCAAGACCCACAACCCCTATGCATAGTATATAAGTACAGTCGCAGAACAAAGGATAGCAGCTATACGGTCATATACTCATATATTAAAGGGGTTCTCCACCATAAGGTGATTTTAGTATGTACCTGGCAGACAGTAATGGACATGATTAGGAAGGATCTGTGCTTGTCTTGGGGCTAAATGGCTATGTTGTGAGATTACCATAACACTGTGGCTAGCTTTTGGTGAACTGGTATTTCCTTTTTGAGTTTTCTTCTTTGCCTACAAATCCCCTAATTCCGTTTTCCTCCCTCCCACACATCAGCCACCCCACCCATTGAAACATAAATGAGCTGTATCCATTCAAAAGACCTGTGGTTTTCAATCAGGGTGCCTACAGCTGTTGCATTAATTGCAGATTGATCTCTCTCCCACCAAGCGATCGCTCAACCCATTGAAGCAGACAGGCTCCCTGTCATCAGCTGACTAGTTATGTCAAGTCTCGGCCGCATTGCAACCTGGGAAAAATCTGAGACAACAGTCATTTTGTATGCTGATAAAAATAAATATTGGGGTGAAAAATCACATAAGAATTGTGAGAAAACCGTCAAACACAAGTACAGACACTATATTATGAACTACACTAACTTTACAGCCCCTGTAGCATAGTCAAATAAAAAAATAAAAATCCTGGAATACCCCTTTAAAGTGCACAATCAGAAGAGAAGATAAAATTCCCATGTAAATATTGTAAATATAACAAAGTACAAAATAGCAGCTATATAGTCGAGTGTCAATATACAAAGTATGCACAGTCAGCAGAGAGGGTGAAAATACGTCACGCTATCATCAATGAGGGCCAGTCCCCCCAAAAAAAAGGTCCCCACGCGTTCCGTCACCAACAAGTTCTGTAGTTCTGCAACACCGGTTGGAAAGCACAATCCTATAGCTAGCTGGGGTCTCTATATGGGATTATGAACACAATCACCTCACTGTAATAAGACACCTATGGTAAAGACTGACCC
The DNA here is from genome assembly GCF_029499605.1 of Hyla sarda. Lineage (NCBI taxonomy): Eukaryota > Metazoa > Chordata > Amphibia > Anura > Hylidae > Hyla > Hyla sarda. The sequence goes on along the minus strand of NC_079198.1, from coordinate 119,442,285 downwards.
GAATACAGTGATCCCTCAACTTACAATGGCCTCAACATACAATAGTTTCAACATACAATGGTCTTTTCTGGACCATCGTAAGTTGAAACCAGACTCAACATACAATGCTACGGACAGTTCAGATCTGTGAAACGTGTCAATGGCTGGAAGATCTGACCAATCAGAATGGGCATTCACTGGTAAAACCCCTGTATTACTGAAGCGTATGCACTGACTGGTGTCTGGTAGCGCCCCCTACAGTACAGGAAGGTATTACATATTCTGTACTCTTTACCTGTATTACTGAAGCGTATGCACTGACTGGTGTCTGGTAGCGCCCCCTACAGTACAGGAAGGTATTACATGTTCTGTACTCTTTACCTGTATTACTGAAGTGTATGCACTGACTGGTGTCTGGTAGCGCCCCCTACAGTACAGGAAGGTATTACATGTTCTGTACTCTTTACCTGTATTACTGAAGTGCATGCACTGACTGGTGTCTGGTAGCGCCCCCTACAGTACAGGAAGGTATTACATGTTCTGTACTACTCTTTACCTGTATTACTGAAGCGTATGCACTGACTGATGTCTGGTAGCACCCCCTACAGTACAGGGAGGTATTACATGTTCTGTACACTTTACCTGTACCAGGGTTATCTGCTCCTTTGGACACCAGGTAAGGGCAACTCCATGTTACTTTACTCCATGTTACAGTACTGCGTGTTCTGTACAGGACTCTGAATAAGCTCCTGTCCTCTACAAAGACCAGTGTTTCCCAAGCAGGGTGCCCCTAACTGTTGCAAAACTACAACTCCCAGCATGCCCGTACAGCCTTTGGCTGTCCGGGCATGCTGGGAGTTGTAGTTTTGCAACAGCTGGAGGCTCCATGCTTGGGAAACACTGACATAGACAGTGATTTACAGCTCCCAGCAGATCTTTCTTACTTTTATATATAAGGATTTGCTTTATCTGTATTAGTTATCTACTTATTTTTCTTTAATCCTCACTTTTTCCTATTTTTGGATGACATTTTGCTGCCTTTAGAACCAATTCCCAGGTTTCCATAGAGTTCTGGTCTCAACATACAATGGTTTCAACATACAATGGTCGTCCCGGAACCAATTAATATTGTAACTTGAGGGACCACTGTATAATACACACGTCCTAAAAGGGATCAATGTATTTGGTGTCCAACTATATTATGACAAATGAACGTCAACGTTTATAAGAGGTTTGATTCATCTTTTTTATCTCATCTTATTTTTGTTTTCTACCAGGCATCTTGGCCTCTGAATGATGTAATCTTAACGTCCTCTGGGATTCACAGACGGCAAACACATTTTGCAGTGTAATGATAAGCTGTTCACAAGGTACTTGGGAAAATGGAGCATAATAGAAGGATCGGATCAAGGTCTATGGGTGGAAATCTTCTCTCCAGAACACAGAGCTGTATGTCTTATCGGTTATTCATGTCGAAATAAAAGCAACGTTTATAAATATAGAAAATTTGGTTTTATTATGTATAAATCTATAGATCCCTAGTGTCAAAGAAAGATGCGCTAGACCAGATCTAATAGAAGACTATGAATTCTATTCTAAAATAAACAAAAAAAAAGCACCAGTCTAGGAGCCATTTTGTGGTTCATTGATTGGATGATTGATTGACAAATAGTAAACCCATCTAGGCCACTTACCAACCCTCAGATTCTATCAAGCATTTGACCGGGGTGTTCAGTAGAATATTAAAATCATTATGGTTTCTCCAATGTCTGTCTCAAGATTTTGGCCATATTTATTTATTTATTTATATATTTAAATAAAGGGACAAACTGGGTGGAAAAGAATAAAACAAGGCCTTAGGCTAGGTTCAGACTACGGAATTTCCGCTTTGAAATTTCCGGCAGAAATCCCGCTTACTATAATGCATAGTGTAGCGAATGGTTTTCCGTTCACAAATTCACACTCCGGAATTTGTGAAGCGGAAAATCTGGATGAAAAATCCGCTAGAAAATTTCCGCCTGAAGAAAGGGGTTGCTCTTTCTTCAGGCGGAAATCCTAGCGGAACACATAGCAGTCTATAGGAGACTGCAGTGTCCGCGCAGTCCTAGCGCCGACTAATTCAGTCGGCGCAGGCGGAACTCGGAATCTCCGGGTAGGAAATTTTCTGCCCGGAGATTCCGTAGTCTGAACCTAGCCTTAGGCTGGGTTCACACTGCAGAATTTCTGGGCAGAATTTCTGCCGGAGATCGAGCCGGCGGAGCTAGGACCAAGCAGACTGCATTGATGCCCCCATAGACTGCAATGAATTTCTGGGTGGATCTTTTGGGAGATCTGCTCAGAAACGCATTGCCATCTATGGGGATGGCAATGTAGTCCGCACGGTCCTAGCGCTGCTGGCTCGATCTCAGGCAGAAATTCTGCTCAGAAATTCCACAGTGTGAACCTAGCCTTACTCTCCCCCCTAGAGGAATTCCGCAAGCAGAAATTCAGAAGTGTGAATGGGAGTGCGGAATCCCATAGAAGTCTTTGGGCTTTAATCTGAGGTGGAATTTCGCAAGCGGAAATTCTGCCATGTGAATAGACCCTAAGGGTGGGTTCACGCTGAAGAATTTCTGCCGGAAATCGAGCAGGCAGCACTAGGACCGCGCGGACTGCACTGCCGTCCCCATAGATGACAATGCATCTCTGGGTGGATCTTTTTGGGAGATCTGCTCAGAAATGCATTGACATCTATGGGGACAGCAATGCAGTCCACGTGGTCCTAGTGCCGTTGGCTTGATCTCCGGCAGAAATTCTGCCCAGAGATTCCACAGTGTGAACCTATCCTAAGTTTTCATTTGTTTTTTTTTTAGTTTCATTCTCTCAGCATTCATTGTAGTCAATTCTGGTGTGAATGAAGTCTTACATTGCAAGCAATCGGTTTATATAAAAGATTAGACCTTTGATTACCCAACTTGTCCTCAGCCAGAGGTATCTTTACTGTGAAAATGGAAAATGCTTTAAAAACATCTAAACAAGCCTGAGGGACCCGTGTCACAAGACAACCTATAAAATACTTTTAACAAATATTCCTGGAGCTGCGTGAAATCCCCCCCGGCATGACTGGGGAGCAATTTATCCTGCTCAAGGTCTACAATAGCAGAGACATAAATGAAATGTCCAACATCTTCAAATTTGCATTGTAAAACCATCCTTCAGCTTCCTTGAAATAAATTTTACTATTTTATTAGTGCAAACAACATGGTAATAAAACTCTAATACGGATCCTTGTAGCAGAGGGATGAGCGAAAATTAACAAAGACCAAACAGTGTCGGCTATTACATTCAATTACCTTTTTGCTTAAGATTTACATTCTCATCTCATAATCTCCATACATTTTTTACCCATTTCCTTCACTCACTGGAGACCTAAAGTACACTTACTAAAACCTTCTACAGAATATAAAGCTTCTCCTGTCTGTGAAAATGAGACAAGTGCTGGGAACTTCATTATTTTGCAGAAAAATGTGGCAAAAGTCCAATTCCACGTGCTATCGACAGATGAGTAAAATATAAAGACGCGGCCGTATGAACAAACCATATGCTTTCTATCCAGATTGGGATTGGAAAAGCAGGAAAGCTTTTCCCAAAAATATCCCCACTTTTTGTCTGGCGGGATATGTTCTGTTCTTGGCACAAAGGACACACGTCTCACACGTGACCAATTATACAGATGAAGTGGTGGCTCCCCAATTTTACCAAAATGTGTTGCGTACCATCAACCTAAAGGAGTAATTGGAGCGACTGGTACATTAGCCCAGATTTAGACGAAAACTGGTTTTGAAAATGAGAATTATATGTGAAGAAATTAAATAAAGAAAGAAATATGAAAAACAAGTTGTGATTGGATACTCTGGGCAAATTACACTCATTTTTTTTCAGGACATGACACAAGGTTCTAAACTTGTTGGTTTTTCATCCCCATGATCCACCCCCTCAGTTTGGCACTTGGAGTAGCGCAGCGTATCAGTTTTGCCTGGGGTGTTACTTTGAACTTAAAATTTTGACTGATTGTTCATTATTACTATATACTTCTTCCATGTATTTAGGGTCATGTGGTATACAGTTAGGAAGAAACTGACAGCTTTTATACACCTATTATATACACAATTTTAACCAATGTATATTACAAATGTTAATATACATTATATAAAATATTTTTGAAAGTTTCTATTCTATGTACTTCTATGTAATTCCTCCTACAAATAGCTGAATAACTGAAAACTGGATGTTACCAGGTGAGGCCGTGTCCAGTCTGAGACTATCCAATTAGCTGCCAGTGTCATGACTGTGTAAGGACAGGTTACAAAAAAATCTAGGATTTCTTTGGGGGCTCGTCCGGGATTGAGAGTACAGATCTGAAGATTTGTTCTCTGAGAAGGATTAATGTGACAATGTGTGTGCACTTGGCATTAATTCTTGTAAATCTCTGCATATTATGGCCTAAGCAGTCAAGTGGATGGTCATTCTCAGAGACTGACAGCTGTCTCTATATGCAAATTAATACTCACACAGCCTTCAATCACTGGTGAAACTTTTCTTACGAAATTTCAGTAAAACCTTTCCAAAAGACCACCCCCTTGTCCAGGCTTATTGGATTTTCAGTTCACTTTACATTTTGCATAAGGGCCATTTTCTTTGAAAAGACTACCTTTTTAGACGATCACTTTTTAATGCAATTTTTCGTGGTTTTCTTTAAAAAGTCTATGTCTATGTCAACCTGCTAAACCTACCTTGCTCTATAACACGATCACATGTAAAGTTTGCTATTCAGCTCACCCGTGTTGCCTGTTCTTTCGTCACCTGGATGTCTTCAAATCAAAGGCTAGGTTCACACTACGGAATTTCCGCCTGCAATTCCTTTGAAATTGCAGGCAGAAATTCTGCTTACTAAATTGTATAGTGTAGTGAATGGGTTTTCAGTTCACACATCCACACGTCAGAATTTGTGAACGGAAAATCTGCTTAAGGGTACATTCCCACACGGCGTATTTGCTGCGTATTTGCTGCTGCGTATTTTATTTTCTCTGTTGAAGTCAATGGGTAGGAAAATACGCAGCACCAAATACGCAGCAAATACGCAGCAAAATACGCTGTGTGGGAACGTACCCTAAAGAATGGTGTTGCTCATTCTTCAGGTGGAAATACTCGCAGAACACATTGCAGTCTATTGGAGATTGCAGTGTCCGTGCGGTCCTAGCGCCGACTGATTCAGTCGTCACTGGCCGCACTAGGAATCTCCGGGCAGAAATTTTCTGCCCGGAGATTCCGCAGTGTGAACCTAGCCTAACCATTTCCACTTTTTCCTGAAGAAATGTCAACGATGCCAATGAAGATCTATTCTGAGCAGCAATAAGGTCCATTCACACGGGCGAATTTCCGCTTTCAGAATTCTGCCTCAAATTAACGCCCATAGACTTCTATGGCATTCCGCACTCCCATTCACACTTCTGCGGAAATTCAGAAGTGTGAATGGAAGTGTGGAATCCCATAGAAATCTATAGGCTTTAATTTGTGGCGGAATTCCGCAAGCAGATTTCTGCTGTGTGAATAGACCCACAGTCTCAAACCATTGTCCACGAGTCTAGCATTTATATACATTTCACCTCCATTCACATTCATGTTTTAATGAAGATATTTTATTACTTTCACCGTCACTGACAACAACTGTCACCATGAACACGTCCCAATATGGCTGGCTGGTCCAGAAACTGGGGAGCATCACGACTTTATACACACCAGTCCTAGCTTTTGGCTAAGATCAAGTGTAGTATCTGTTCTTATCAGTGGTTTAGTCTCTGCCATTGATGTAGGATGGGTGCTGCATGGAGGGGGCAGGTGTATCGGGACGTTCCGGGGCTGGTTCTGAAGAATCAGCTCGATAGCTGCCCTGATGTGACCTGTTTTCCCTCCGGGTCTCCCCATGAGGTTGGGGGGTGTAGAGCCGAGATACTTCTGTGCCTCGGGGAGTGGTGACCCTGAGGTGCTGAAACTCACTGGGTGTTATAACTCACTGAGTGAACGCACTGCACCATTACTCTTCCCCTTTGGCACTCACCCTTGGTATCCTGGCCTTCTGGCTAGGATCCGGGAAATTTTTATAGATCCGGACGGATGATCGGGCAGTATATCTGAGCTCATCTTTTACGCATTTGTTTTGTACACAGGATTTGTCAGGATGCGGTAGCCCTTCTGGGTGTCCCTCCTGGCAGTCTAGGGGAGGTGTGTGTGGCCATTAGGTTCCTCACCTCCCTGCAACCCCTGGGAATCTTGGCTTCGGTCGAGATGCCATCGGTATACGGCTCCTTGGCTGATACCTTGGTTAACGCCTAGGTTGAAGCCAGGAGCATTTGTGGCCCCTTAGTAGCTTCGGCAAAAAGGGGCATCGAACCTGGATCCTAGCAGGTGCCTTTTGGCCCGGAGGTGAAGGGTAGGTTTGTTGGGAGGCCTCTCCTGTTGGGGAAGGGCTTAGCGATAGACCACATCCTTTGTGCACGTTTTTTTAGTGTGACACGTTTGCACTTTTTCTTGCACTTTGGGTGATATAGAGCACTTGCCTCGGCTCTTAAAAAAAAAAAAAAAAAGATATCTGTGTCTGTAGAGGTGATATGGCTTCTGTACGAGACTCCTCTATTGATCTAGTCCTGATCTAACCCTTGTAATCAATATAATCATTACAGAGATTCACAAGCTGGCAGGAGGACAACTGCACCGAGCTTCATCTAAATACATAAAAGACCATTAACATGGCACAGAAACAAACAAAAAGAGCAACAAAAGGCAAAACGTGAACTCATGTTTACAAAGGATTTTTTCTTTTTACTATTTGAGTTATGTTAGGACTGATCCCCCATGAAAGGTTTTCTCTTTGTTTTACATTATATTTAAACAAAAGAAAGTTTGTCATAGTTCTGATATTTCTTGGGTTCTGTCCGAGTTCCACCTTGTTATTTTTTTTAATATTTTTTTTTTGTGCAGCTCCACCCTTGATAAATAGAGCGAGCTGACTGGCAACGGCTGGGAAAGCAAAATAATGCAATCCCAGAATTTGTGATTGTGTTTTCTTTCGCTGGGCTGAAGTTTTTAGCGAAGGACAAAGAGTATTATTGAATTAGTATAAGTCATTGTGTGACTCACGCACAAATCGCCTCATAGTCAGGTTTAGGCTACCTTCATACTCCAGGGTGATCCCTTTGGAAGCCAACCTCAGACTTATACATTTGAAGAACCATTCCGGGATTTTTTATTTTTTTTTGCAGCATAGGCTATTACTTGAGAATAATGTAGAGCTTCTTGTGTATGCCTTTTTGCTTACCTCTTTTTGCTGTTGTGGCAGGTATGGTATAGGCTCCGTTTTGGTTCACATATGTTTAATGGGGGGGCATTTATCATTGTCTTTAGAGCTGTTTTTGTGTAGATTTGTTTCTATTTTCGCGCAGCGCCTCAATTCAGGCTATTTTTTGCGACTTTTTTTTAAGAGTGTACAGACCAGCTGTTAAGGTTAGTCTGGTGCAGTGGTAATGCATTTATCAACTGCGACTCTTTAAAAAAAAAATTAAAAAATTAAATCGCGAAAAACACCAAAAAGTCGAGACTTTAAAGGGGTACTCCGGCCCCTAGACATCTTATCCCCTATCCAAAAGGATAAGATCCCTGATCGCAGGGGATCCCGCCATTGGGGACCCCCGTGATCTTACACACAGCACCCCGTTTATATTCAGTCCCCGGATCGTGTTCGTGTGGCGTGCAAGATCACGGGGGACCCCCGCGATCAGTCATCTTATCCCCTATCCTTTGGATAGGGGATAAGATGTCTAAGCGCCGGAGTACCCCTTTAAGCCCAGACTTAGCTTAGCTTTTTGGTGTATGTGAAGACTGAAATTTCAGATAATGTGACCTGCACAAAATAAATCAAATGCTCTGTGACCATTTAATAAATTTGGTTCTCCTACACATTACAGCACACAAAAAAAAGGTGTAGAAAAATACTTCACTTACACCTAAAATGATAAATGCCCCCCAATCGATGTGGGTTCTGTGAACAGCCTTCATTTCCCACAAATTCTCCTTCATGGACTGGGGCGTTTGATCACTGCACTTAATACTGTATTTTTCGCAGTATAAGACGCACTTTTTCTTCCCCAAAACTGGGGGGGGGGGAAAGTTGGTACGTCTTATAAGGCGAATACACCCCTATCGCGGCGGTCCCTGCGGCCATCAACGGCCGGGACCCGCGGCTAATACAGGACATCAGCGATCGCAGTGATGCCCTGTATTAACCCTTCAGACGCGGCAATCAAAGCTGATCGCCGTGTCTGAAGGGAAGGTGACACTAACCCGGCTGTTCAGTCGGGCTGTTCGGGACCGCCGCGGTGAAATCGCGGCATCCCGAACAGCTTACAGGACACTGGGAGGGACCTTACCTGCCTCCTCGGTGTCTGCTCCGTGTCGGGATCCCCTTCATGGCCGGCGCTCTCCTTCGTCGTCATCACGTCGTCGCGCACGCCGTCCCGTTATCCAATAGGAGTGGCGTGCGTAGCGGCGTGATGACGGCGACGGAGAGCGTGGATCCCGGGGAAGAAGACGTCCGGAGCGTCGGGGACACCACGGGGGCGCGGCGACAGCGATGGAGCGACATCCAGGGCAGCGGTGACGGGTCCGGAGCGGCGGGGACACGTGAGTACTACCTCCTATCCAGCCAACGGCTGTCCGGGCATGCTGGGAGTTGTAGTTTTGCAACATCTGGAGGTCCGCAGGTTGAAGATCACTGTTGGGTTCAGAATCTTTTTTTTCTAGATTTTGCACCTTTAAAATTGGGTGCATCTTATACGCCGGTCCGTCCTATAGGGCGAAAAATACAGTAATATTATCAGGTTGCTAGTGCTAAAGATCATCCAGGTGGACTCAGACTCATAAGTGAGTTGGTTTCAGTTCACACTGTGCAGTTCTGATGCATTTTCTTACTTAAAGTGAGTTTTTGGGTGAAATATTGCCATAATGAGAAAGTGGCTTTACCTATATTCACAACTTTATAGCGATGTAGAATTTAGAGAAATTGGGAAAAAAAAATATTTTCCGGGGGCCCAGCCAGAACCAAACTAAACTGAAACCTTTCCCAGCAGCGCCTCTAGAGACAGAAAGCCATATTGCTGTTCTTAAAAAATGGCATTCTTAGTATTTGCTTGTCTTTAGGTGAGCGAGGAGAACTTACTAAGATTCTCAGATGTTTGTCATGAAGGTCTAAATGTTATTTAGTACGAACACCATGTTATAGACATATTAAATATTCTGATCCGATATCGATTGAAGCAGCAGTATACAGAAAGATCTGGAGAGGAGGTGTATAACTACTATATATTCTGATCCAAACAGAGATAGCAGCAGCAATATACAGATAGAGCTGGAGGCGAGGTGTATAACTACTATATATCCTGATCCCATTGAGATAGCAGCAATATACAGATCTGATCCGATATCGATTGAAGCAGCAGTATACAGAAAGAGCTGGAGAGGAGGTGTATAACTACTATATATTCTGATCCAAACAGAGATAGCCGCAGCAATATACAGATAGAGCTGGAGGGCAGGTACATAACTACTATATATCCTGATCCAGGGCTCAAGTCCTGCAGGAATGCATGGGAACTGAGTTCCTGTACTTTTTTCACAACAGGTACATTGTTCCCATTAGTAGGAGTCCTGTAGGACCAGCCCTCGAGTAATAGAGTTCCTACATTTTTTTTTCCAGGACTTGACTCCTGTCCAAATTCAAATAGTGATAGCAGCAGCAATATACAGATAGAGCTGGAGGCAAGGTGTATAATTACTAGGGGTGTGAATCGCCAAGAATTTGGCGATACGATTCGAATCGCCATACCAGTGTGGCGATTCGATATGTCCCGATATATCGTGATACCGTCTAGGTGACGATGCATCATGATATATCCCGATTCTGTCTCAAAAACAATGTCTTTTAGACTTTTATTAAAACTTTATTTTTTTTTAATAAACTTTATTAGACTTTTAAGAGGAATGATTAGATTCCTCAGACAGATGAATAGAGTTCTATTGAACTCCATTGATCTGTGATCCATCTATAGAGCCTAGTCCAGCCAGGCTCTATCAATGACAGAGCCACGGGACAGCAGGAAGCAGAGGTAAGCCCTCCGGCTACCTCTATAGTGGATCCCCCGCCCGCGATCGCGCTGCGGGGGGGGGGGGGGGGGGGTGGTGAGCATTCACAGATCCCTTTAGACGTCGCTGTCGATCTAAAGGGTTAATAGCCAGCCGCAGCAATCGCCACATGCTGGCTATTAGCGGCGGCCCCCAGCTACTGAAATCAGCCGGGGGCAGCAGAGTATGGAGCGGGCAGGAGTCTGGAGCCCGCTCCATACACCTCTCTGAGCGCCGCATGCTGGATATTAGCGGCGGTGTTGCATCAGCGGCCCCCAACTACTGAAATCAGCCGGGGGCCGCAGAGTACGGAGCAGGCAGGAGTCACATACACCCACTCCATACACCCAGAGCGACGCCGCGTCAGATCCGGCCCTGCTTGCACGAGCCGGAAAAATTCACCTGCCCGGCTCCACAAATGTGGAATTTGTATCTCCTGACGCCCGGGACATGCTGTTCCGGGCGACAGGAGATACAAATTCTACATCGCTAAAAGGGTCGATTCAAAAATATTTTGAATCGATTCAGTATCGCCAAATTCTTACATCCCTAATAATTACTATATATCCTGATCCCATATAGATAGGAACAACAGTATACAGATAGAGCTGGAAGGGAGGTGTATAACTACTATATATCCTAAGTCCATATAGATAGGAGCAGCAGTATACAGATGGAGCTAGAAGGAAGTTGTATAACTACTATACATCCTGATTCCATATAGACACCATTAAAACATGAATGCATACAAAGGAGAAAGTGCAGAAGCCTCTGTATGAAATATGTGCTTTCCCATACAGTTACAAAAATAGCAACCCCGAAGGATGCCAAATGAACAGAGGCCAAGAGGACACTCTTTCCGTCTCTGGCCAGTGATCAGGGGCCTATAGATCCTTTAAAGGGGTACTCCTCTGGAAAATATTATTTTTTAAATCAACTGGAGCCAGAAAGTTAAACAGATTTGTAAATGACTTCTATTTAAAAATCTTAATCCTTCCTGTACATATCAGCCGCTATATGTTGCACAGGAAGTTCTTTCCTTTTTGAATTTCCTTTCTGTCTTACACCTCTGTCCATTTTAGGAACTGTCCAGAGCAGGATAGGTTTGCTATGGAGATTTTCTCCTACTCTGGACAGTTCCTAAAATGGACAGAGGTGTCAGCAGAGAGCACTGTGGTCAGACAGAAAGGAAATTCAAAAAGAAAAGAACTTCCTGTGCAACATACAGAAGATGATAAGTACTGGAAGGATTAAGATTTTTTAAATAGAGGCAATTTACAAATCTGTTTAACTTTCTGGCACCAGTTGATTTAGAAAAAAAATATTTTCCAGAGGAGTACCCCTTTAAGTGTATGTAACAAGAATATGAAAAATGGCTTCATAAAATGTGTGTTGAGAGCCTCAGGCATAACAGGTGTTCAAGTCACGGGTGGTGATGAATAAAGGAACAAAGACTCATTTTTCTATATTTTCCTGAACAAATGTTAAAGAGGTACATGCACCACAGACTCCAGCATGCCCTGTGATCCTAAATAACTATTTAGTGCCATTTAGGGATTCCTATAATGTATGTGTATTATAAGTTAAGGCCTTTAAAGGGGTACTTGGGTGGAAAACTTTTTTTCTTTTTTTTTATCGACTGGTGCCAGAAAGTTAAACAGATTTGTAAATTACTTCTATTAAAAAAATCTTAATCCTTCCAGTACTTATTAGCTACTGAATACTACAGAGGAAATTATTTTCTTTTTGGAACACAGAGCTCCTCTGCTGACATCATGACCAAAGTGCTCTCTGCTGACATCACGAACACAGTGCTCTCTGCTGACATCTCTGTCCATTTTAAGAACAGTTCCTAAAATGGACAGAGGTGTCAGCAGAGAGCACTGTGGTCATGATGTCAGCAGAGAGAGCTCTGTGTTCCAAAAAGAAAAGAATTTCCTCTGTAGTATTCAGCAGCTAATAAGTACTGGAAGGATTAAGATTTTTTAATAGAAGTCATTTACAAATCTGTTTAACTTTCTGGCACCAGTTTAACAGTTTTCCACTGGAGTACCCCTTTAATGTCTACTAAAACATGTTATATATATATAAAGTTTATAAAGCTTCATAAAACAAAGGGGGTGACCTATCTGTCTGCTATGGTGCCCAGCAACGGTTCCCTTTCTTCAGAAGAAATCTGGTAAAATCCGGTAATCTGGTAAGATCCACAAAGGAGCCGGTTTGTGTGTGTGTGATGTTGGTGAATGCTCCCTAAAATCCAAGGTGTCACTATTTTTTTAGGAATATTAATAAACTGATTTTTTAAATTAATTTCAAAGCTGATTATTTAATCCATATCGCAGAATCCAGGATTCTAAAAACCTTTTTTTTTTTTTTACTTTAATCAATCAGTTTTCAAAGTACAAGAGAATGAAAGTAATGAAAGTGGGTGGAAGTGAAAAATACACGGAAACTAGGGGGAATATTAAAGTTAATAAAAAAGTCATTTACACTGGTTAAATGTACTTTCAGTTGCAGTGTAACAATATATATATATATTAACATTGCAGTAATGCTTATATGCAGCTCAGGGAGGATAGTGATTCTTATAGGAGAGATCATTGGCAGGGAGACTTATTTTTTAGGCAATGCTCCATAGGTTAAAAAATAAATTTTATATATATATATATATATATATATATATATACTGCTCAAAAAAATTATGGGAACACTAAGATAACACATCCTAGATCTGAATGAATGAACTAATCGTATGAAATACTTTCATCTTTACATAGTTGAATGTGCTGACAACAAAATCACACAAAAATTATCAATGGAAATCTAATGTATCAACCCATGAGGTCTGGATATGGAGTCACACTCAAAATCAAAGTGGAAAACCACACTACAGGCTGATCCAACTTTATGTAATGTCCTTAAAACAAGTCCCAATGAGGCTCGGTAGTGTGTGTGGCCTCCACGTGCCCGTATGACCTCCCTACAATGCCTGGCATGCTCCTGATGAGGTGGCGGTTGGTCTCCTGAGGGATGTCCTCCCAGACCTGGACTAAAGCATCCGCCAACTCCTGGACAGTCTGTGGTGGATGGAGCGAGACATGATGTCCCAGATGTGCTCAATCGGATTCAGGTCTGGGGAACGGGCGGCCAGTCCATAGCATCAATGCCTTCTTCTTGCAGGAACTGCTGACACACTCCAGCCACATGAGGTCTAGCATTGTCTTCCATTGGGCCCCGTTCACACTGCGGAATTCTCGCGGCTGAATTCCGCGAGCGGAGATTCCGCCTGGCAGCCGCCGCCGGAGATTCTTCGGCGCTAGGTCCTTTGGGCACTGAGCCGTCACCATTGATGGCTATGCAGTGCTCGCAGAATCCGCACAAAGAATGAACATGTTCTTTCTTTGCGCGGAACGCTTTCAGCGGCGGAAATGTCCGCTGCTGAAATTCCGCAGTGTGAACGGGTCTCGCGGAGACCCGTTCACACTAATGTTAAAGTTCACACTGCGGAATTGCGCCCGCGGAATTCTGCGGCAATTCCGTAGTGTGAACGGGGCCATAGGAGGAACCCAGGGCCAACTGCACCAGCATAAGGTCTCACAAGGGGTCTGAGGATCTCATCTCGGTATCTAATGGCAGTCAGGCTACCTCTGGCAAGCACATGGAGGACTGTGTGGCCCCCCAAAGAAATGCCACCACACACCATTACTGACCCACCGCCAAACCGGTCATACTGGAGGATGATGTAGGCAGCAGAATGTTCTCCACGGCGTCTCCAGACTCTGTCACGTCTGTCACATCTGCTCAGTGTGAACCTGCTTTCATCTGTGAAGAGCACAGGGCGCCAGTGGTGAATTTGCTAATCTTGGTGTTCTCTGGCAAATACCAACCATCCTGCACGGTGTTGAGCTGTAAGCACAACCCCCACCTGTGGATGTCGGGCCCTCATACCACCCTCATGGAGTCTGTTTCTGACCATTTGAGTGGACACATGCACATTTGTGGCCTGCTGGAAGTCATTTTGCAGGGCTCTGGCAGTGCTCCTCCTTGCACAAAGGCGGAGGTAGCGGTCCTGCTGCTGCTGGGTTGTTGCCCTCCTACGGCCTCCTCCACGTCTCCTGATGTACTGGCCTGTCTCCTGGTAGCGCCTCCATGCTCTGGACACTACGCTGACAGACACAGCAAACCTTCTTGCCACAGCTCGCATTGATGAGCTCATCCTGGATGAGCTGCACTACCTGAGCCACTTGTGTGGGTTGTAGACTCTGTCTCATGTTACCACTAGAGCAAAAACACCGCCAGCATTCAAAAGTGACTAAAACATCAGCCAGGAAGCATAGGAACTGAGAAGTGGTCTGTGGTCACCACCTGCAGAACCACTCCTTTATTGGGGGTGTCTTGCTAATTGCCTATAATTTCCACCTGTTGTCTGTTCCATTTGCACAACATCATGTGAAATTGATTGTCAATCAGTGTTGCTTCCTGAGTGGACAGTGTGATTTCACAGATGTGTCATTGACTTAGAGTTACATTGTGTTGTTTAAGTGTTCCCTTTATTGTTTTGAGCAGTGTGTGTGTGTATATATATATATATATATATATATATATATATATATACACACACACACATATATTAACTCTCCTCCAGAAGGAAGAGCCGCCCATCTGTATCAGAGATGTGGTTTATCTTCACAGAGTTATCTTCATAGGCCAGAATTATGGCACACTATTCAAATGAGGCTAAAACTTCTGCTGACAAACTTTAAAAAGCATCTGTCACCCAAAACTCTCCACAGCAATTCTACACAGAAATAGGATCTCTCTTGTCTGCCTTTTCCCCCTATACCATTTTAGTGCTCCGTGCTGGGCGAGAATTCTTGGGTCCAGGTTTGCGCCGCTCTGCCGCAGCTACTTGCACGACGTCACAGTGATTTGATTGACAACCTGCACGTACCTGGCAGCAGCAGCTGTGTCTGCGCAGTCTGCGTGTGCACCCGTGCTGCTGTTTCCAATGCACAGGTAGACTACCTGTTACCCCAAAGTCCAGCCAGCTTGTTTCAGACACTAGAGGCCGAGTCGTCACGTCAGTATGCATACTTGGCCCAGCCCCGTGTGCACTGCCATGGATTTTAAAACAGTGTTTTCCACTATTTCCTAGTTAGTTTGAAGCATTAAAGGGGTAACTTTTTTTTTTTTTTTTATGAACTGGTGCCAGAAAGTTAAACAGATTTGTAAATTACTTCCATTAAAAAAATCTTTATCCTTCCAGTACTTATTAGCAGCTGTATGCTACAGAGGAAATTCTTTGCTTTTTGAATTGCTTTTTTGTCTCTCTGCTGACACCTATGTCCGTGCCAGGAACTGTCCAGAGCAGCATAGGTTTGCTATGAGGATTTTCTCCTGCTCTAGACAGTTCCTGATACGGACAGAGGTGTCAGCAGAGAGCACAGTAGTCAAGACAAAAAAGAAATTCAAAAAGAAAAGAATTTCCTTTGTAGTATACAGCTGCTAAAAAGTACTGGAAGGATTAAGATTTTTTAATAGAAGTAATTTACAAATCCGTTTAACTTTCTGGCACCAGTTGATTTAAACAAAAAATGTTTTCCACCGGAGTACCCCTTTAAAATGGAATGAGGGGAAAAGGCATATAAAAGAGCCCCTATTTCTGTGTAGCACTGCTATTGGATGACAAAGGCCCCTTTAGCTAAAATGTTCCAAAAAATTTACTAAATAAACACAGTGCACCGAACACCATACGAGAAATCATCATCGGATGTTTTTGCCAGATCCTTTTATGTGCCCCAGTTTGATGACTCCTAGTTGTACCAGGTCACAACTTGTCATGTCCTAAGCACCCCCTGCAACTCCGCTATACCATATGCTACTTATTGTCAAGGACATATGACACATGATTAATGGCATACCGTATAATAATAATGGCGTACTACTGAATGGTGGTCAGGGAAGATTTAGTGACACCATTAAAACATTAATGCATACAAAAGGGGAAAGTGCAGAATAGCATTAGTACTGCTCTGCTAAGCTGGGCTCTGACGACACATCATTCCCCCCAAACAAACAAAATATAAACGTAAAAAAATAAATAAAAAATAATAATAATAATAAAAAAAATATATATATATGCAAAAGAAAGGCATGGTTTTCCTTTATTTTCACATAAGAGTCGTCCCCCCTCCCCCCAAACAAAATATAAACATTAAAACATTTTTAAAAATTTAATAATTAAAAAAATATATATACAAAAACAAATAATAAAAAAAAAAAAAAAATATATATATATATATATATATATATATATATATATATACATATACACACAAAAGAAAGGCATGGCTTTCCTTTATTTTCACATAAGAGTCTCCCCCCCAAACAAAATATAAATGTTAAAAAATTATAATAATAATAATAATAATTAAAAAAAAATATATACAAAAGAAAGGCATGCTTTCCCTTTATTTTCACATAAGAGTCCCCCCCCCCCCCAAACAAAATATAAATGTTAAAAAAAAAAAAAATAATAATAATAATTTAAAAAAATATATAAAAAAGAAAGGCATGGTTTTCCTTTATTTTGAGTCGGCTTCACACCTATAACTCCTCGCTCTTCTGCGCCGATAAGCTCATGCCGCAGTTTATCAGGGGACGACACCTTCTTGATTGTTTTAATTCACTTAGCAGAGCAAGATGACATGAAGCTTGTAAGGGCGTCCAAGGAAATTCACACAAGAGCAGATGCCGGCTGTTTGTACACATACGTACTCCAGCTAGCACAGACATGACCTCACATGATCTCCTTAATGCCTCGCCTTCTCAGTTTCAGTACCATGGCCTAGTTCACCGGTTCAATGAGACCGTCCCCGCTCCCGGCTGACTTGAGACAACAAGCGAGGAGTGTGCGGACGCGCGCTTACGTCGGGTTCTGCGGCTTGCACGGCAGCGATCTGGCTTCTGAGCACCGTGCCACATGGACGTTTTAATGCACTGCATTGACCCTGAGCTACTTACTGGGAGAAGTGGAAAGGAAACAAGACACGACAGAATACAAAAGACCCCACTGCAAACGTCAGGTGCACCCACCCCCCTCAAAGCAAAAACAAAGATGTCAATGCAATGAAAAGCCAAGTGCCTCCAGCTGTTGCAAAACTACAACTCCCAGCATGCCCGGACAGCCTTCGGCTGTCCGGGCATGCTGGGGGTTGTAGTTTTGCAACAGCTGGAGGCACACTGGTTGGGAAACACTGTTCTGCAATATTAAAACGGTAACCCTGCACCAAATTGCTTAGATACACTATGACAAGCAGTCGTTTAGATCGTAATGTAGTCACCAAAGTGAAATCTGCAGTATCCTGATCCATAGTCATTGCTCGAAGGCTGTCCTGGCATGCCATGCGTTGTAGTTCTGAAACAGCTGGAGGCAAACTGATTGGGAAACACTGTTCTGCAAGATTAAAATGGTAACCCTGCACCAAATTGCTTAGATACACTATGACAAGCAGTCATACAGATCGTAATGTAGTCACCAAAGTGAAATCTGTAGTATCTTGATCCATTGTCCGGGCATGTTGGGAGTTGTAGTTTTGCAACAGCTGGAGGCACACTGGTTGGGAAGCACTGTTCTGCAAGATTAAAAGGGTAACCCTGCACCAAATTGCTTAGATACACTACGACAAGCAGTCGTATAGATCATAATGTAGTCACCAAAGTGATATCTGCAGTATCCTGATCCATAGTCATCGCCCGAAAGCTATCCGTGCATGCTAAGCGTTGTAGTTCTGCAACAGCTGGAGGCACACTGATTGGGAAACACTGATCTGCAAGATTAAAAAACGGTAACCCTGCACCAAATTGCTTAGATACACTACGACAAGCAGTCGTACAGATCGTAATGTAGTCACCAAAGTGATATCTGTAGTATCCTGATCCATAGTAAGATGTTTCCCCTATAGCTTTTAAGGGCTAAAATCTGACCATTTTGACACCTTACCTCTATACCTGTGTCCATTATGCCCTGATAGCCTTCAGATATGGGGACGTGATATGAGGATGGGATATAAGGACAGGATATAGGGACGGGATATGGGGTCGAGATATGAGAACAAAATATGAGGACAGAATATGAGGTAGGGATATGAGGAGGGGATATGGGGTCAGGATTTAGGGACGGGACAGGAGGACAAAAGCTTCCTTCTTTGTTGCTTTTCCTCCCCCACAAGGATAAGGTAGGAAAAAACAGGCAATGCCGGGTACTCAGCTAGTGTTTATTATAAAAATCCCTCTTCTCATTAGCTCACTGTGTTAGAAATCCTCTCAGGGGAAGGCGGCGTGTCCCTCCATGTGGTGGTGGGAGGTGATTGGTGTGTGGTCGGAGGGGGCATGTCCCGTCTTGTGGTGGTGGGAGGTGATTGGTGTGTGGTCGGAGGGGGCGTGTCCCTCCATGTGGTGGTGGGAGGTGATTGGTGTGGGGTCGGAGGGGGCATGTCCCTCCTTGTGGTGGTGGGAGGTGATTGGTGTGTGGTCGGAAGGGACATGTCCCTCCTTGTGGTGGTGGGGGTGATTGGTGTGTAGTCGGAGGGGGCGTGTCCCTCCATGTGGTGGTGGGAGGTGATTGGTGTGGGGTCGGAGGGGGCATGTCCCTCCTTGTGGTGGTGGGAGGTGATTGGTGTGTGGTCGGAAGGGACATGTCCCTCCTTGTGGTGGTGGGGGTGATTGGTGTGTAGTCGGAGGGGGCATGTCTCTCCTTGTGGTGGCGGGAGGTGATTGGTGTGTCTGCTCATGCAGCTTTGTCTATAAGTCATCTCTTGTCCATGATTCATGGACAAGCCTGATGCTGCTGCAGGCCTGGTTAGTGTTCCAGTAGGTATGAAGACCCCTAGTGGTGGGATTTTCAGGAGCCATTTTCTTTATTAAATTTAAAAATAAAATGAACAACCATATTACAAAAGGTCTTTAATTTTCATCAGTAATAGCATATAAAAGTTGTCAGGCAGCACAACCTTAGCAACTAGTCTTTCCAAGGTAATAGCTTTTGCACCAGACAGAACGAATATTGAACTGAGAAGACAGAGAATGGCCACCGATCAGACATTTATGGACTACGCTATGGATATAGCACATATATTAGTTGTCAGAATACCTATTTACAATCTCCCCGATACTAAGTGATACTGAGCTTTAAATGTAAAGGTCTTGTACATCTTAAACATGGGTGACTATCTAATGTCTATGGGGGCCTCCTGGTTCACCCCCCAAAAGATGATTTTGAGGGAGAGGAATATCAGGAAAGCTGACAACATCCCTGATGCCTTTGCTCTCAGGGAGATGGCAAGCACTATATGATTCTTGCTACAGCTTTCTCCCCTTTCCATGTACACTCAGTCAAGAAAGGTGTGCATGTGTATGTGGGGTGGGGGAATTGGGAAAATAATTGCTGACTTATGTATATGGCTACCTTAATACAAGGATAGGTAGGGTCTGTCAGAGTAAGTGTCAATCTTACAGCTCTTAGCCATCTTTAGACAAGCCCCTTAACATTTATTGCATTCTAACACACTGCGTATGAAGCAGCACTACAAGTGACAGGCGTACAATCCTATTCACACCACCGATTTTCCTTACAGTTTGCACATTTCCTGACACTTGTCAACCATAGGCTTATATTACACAGCTGAATTCAGTGATATTGCAGCTCGGTAATGACAGTATTATCTGAAAGATGATGCACATTAAAATATAATCATTGTATTATCTGTGTCATTCGTGCTTGGGCTGTTACCGTTTCCTCCTCATTTTATTGTCCTTTCTGAGCTTTACTGCTTAAGTCGACAAGACATCTACCAACCCGTGAAACCGGAGCCTGAGCCCCAAGTTACATAAATGCCATTTCTTAGCACCTAATTTTACTAAAAGTCATGCAAGCTGATCTGGAGGATAACGTCTTCCCCAGGCTTCTGATCTGCGGATGTAAGCCTAGCTTCCTTTGGATGTAACCAGAGCCGGACCCTGAGCCCTGACTATCTTATATAAACGTGGTCTCTTAGCACCTAATCTTAGTAATAGTCAGCCCGGCCGCTGTACACTGCCCCATCTGGTTGGTGATTACAATTGGTTTTAAGAACTTTTCAAAAGAATTGTAAAATCCCAATGTGACTTGGAACGCTAGAGCATGTTGGTAGGAAAAGGATTAAAGAGACACTGAACTTAAATTTCTATGTAGACTACAGAGAGGATAGTGTTCGGCACTGGGTGTTGCAGGCTGGTAGCATTAATCGGGAATCCTGTACTGTTACTGTGTGTGGTGCTCAACGCTTAGCCAGAGATATAGATACTGTATAGAAAGAAATGATAGCACGGCACTCGCGGTAAAAACCGCTTGGTCACGCCAGGCGTGACCAAGCAGTTTTTACCGCAAAACGTTGCTGCACGGGCTCCGCTGAGCCCACTTTCCTGTCTCTCCCCGCTCCCACTGTACTGGCGTGATCTTTGCATGTACCGCACCGTGATCGAAAATAAAACTGGAAAAGGGTGAGTGCCGTGCTATCATTTCTTTCTATACAGTATTACATTTCTATGTAGCATTTATTGAGAAAACTAGCATTTCCTATTACCACCTATTTTATGCTAGGGATGGACTAGTAGAAAATCCATTAAAACCCTTCCCTGTTCATCAATACTCTATCTCCAAAAATACTTAAGCTGGACATCCAATGAATACCGGCCAAACACACCAATTCCAGAAGGACCATGAGGAGGGGACTAGAGGAGTCTGGAAGGAGGGGACTAGAGGAGTCTGGAAGGAGGGGACTAGAGGAGTCTGGAAGGAGGGGACTAGAGGAGTCTGGAAGGAGGGGAATAGAGGAGTCTGGAAGGAGAAGAATAGAGGAGTCTGGAAGGAGAAGAATAGAGGAGTCTAGAATGAGGTGAATAGAGGAGTCTGGAAGGAGAGGAATATATGAGTCTAGAAGGAGGGGAATAGAGGAGTCTGGAAGGAGAAGAATAGAGGAGTCTGGAAGGAGAGGAATAGAGGAGTCTGGAAAGAGGGGAATAAAGGAGTCTGGAAGGAGAAGAATAAAGGAGTCTGGAAGGAGGCGAATAGAGGAGTCTAGAATGAGGTGAATAGAGGAGTCTGGAAGGAGAGGAATAGAGGAGTCTGGAAGGAGAAGAATAGAGGAGTCTTGAAGGAAGGGAATGAAGGAGTCTGGAAGGAGGGAAATGGAGGAGTCTTGAAGGAGGGGAATGGAGGAGTCTGGAAAAAGGGGAATGGAGGAGTCTGGAGGGAGAGGAATGGAGGAGTCAGGAGGGAAAGGAATGGAGGGATTTGGAAGGAGAGAAATGGAGGAGTCTGGGAGGAGGGCAAAAGTGAAAACTGGGAAAAAGTGAATAGAAGAGTCCAAGAGGAGGGAAATAGAGGAGTCTAGGAAGAGGGGAATAGAGGAATCAAACTGTTTTTTTTTAAGCTAAAACTAGGAGTCGGTCCAAAACATAAAGAAAGTTGCAAATCTTTCCATTATACTGACCAAAATAATATGTGTAAATATAGTCTTAGTTTGTCCGCTCTTATGTACAGATTTTTCTCTATTATATCTTTTCAGGACTATCTGTATATTGTCCTAATGTTATGAGCTTGTACTATGATTTTAACGTAACCGTATATTGTACTATATTGAGAAAGTGCCTTATGACATAATGGTAACATACCAACCATTATCCGTAATGAAAATACCAATTGATGCATGATTTGCTTTTGAGGAAGGAAAAAGAAAAACCTTTGATGATCGTTTATAAGGAGAATTATGTGAAATCAATGTTTATCCAGCCTACTGTAAGCGTGTGTTCCAGGTTTGCAGATTTTGAACCCAGCCTTCGGCTGTCCGGACAGGCTGGGAGTTGTAGTTTTGTAACACCTGGAGGCACCCTGGGTGGTCAACACTGGTCTAAGGCATGTTCACACCTCTTTTTGTGCCATCTTTTTGCTTTTGGTCTGCTTTCTGGTGCAGGAATTAACATGCTGGAAACATTACGGAAATGCATTTCCATCTATGGAAACGGCACATTTCTGCGTGGTCCTAGCGCCTACCTGTTCTCCTGGCTCCTGCTCCCTGCGAAATTCTGCCATGTGAATGGGGCCTGACTCTTGTAACAATCTCTGGTCTGATCAGTGGCTGCTATGTGCCACATTTAAAGCTTTACACTGAAGCTCTGCTTGTTCAGGTTTGCTTCTCTGGATAAGCACAAGTCCACCGCAGGTCAGTGGAAAGTCCGTGCATCAAAGGCAATTAGCATTACAGCAAGGACAGAACCAACAGAACCAATGGTGAGAAATCAAATATATCAGGGATCTGAGACCCGTGCTCAAAACTCTTCTATAGACAAAAACACTGAAAAAGGCCAAATGATAGGAATCTTCTGAAGAATACAGCTAAGGTCTTGTTCATATTAGCGCAGTTTTTTTTCTATGTTCTGTGACAGAGTATCCTAACAGAACATCTGATGCAGAGGTAAACTAGGCCTTGACTGTACAAAACCTGGCCATACATATCAGATGATGGCTAAACACATCTATGTTTGGAAGGACCTGCTAACCATCTAATGCAGTTTCCCAACCAGTATGCCTCCAGCTGTTGAAAAACAATAATTCCCAGCATGCCTGGACAGCCAAAGGCTGGGACTTGAAGTTTTGCCACAGCTGTAGGGCCACATTAGTTGGAAACATTGATCTAATGTTTATGGCAGCCTCCTGACTTTCCCATGGCAGATGTTGGGAGGGAAGGGAATCAGGTTGGTTGTATTTCAATTGAGTCCTTTGTTGTCAAAAGGATAAGCTACTGTCAGAGCAGTTTAGCAGTTTTTACTCCCCCTCTCTCCAGTGAAGGCACATGCACATTCAGCCATGCTGAGTGTGTATGTGATTGGGTATAATAACGAGTGTTTTGCCAACAGATATCTAAAGTGTATGGCCAGCTTAAAGGTGTACATTGGATGTAAAAAAAAAGTTCTGATCTAATGATGAAAGAAAATTATACAGATTATTACATTTCTTCTATTTAAAAAATCTTAATCCTTCTAGTACTTATCAGCTGCTGTATGCCCCAAAGGAAGTTCCAGTCTGACCACAATGCTCTCTCCTGACACCTCTGTCCGTGTCAGGAACTGTCAGGAGCAGGAGAGGTTAGCTTTGTGGATTTTGTCCTGCTCTGGACAGTTCCAAACTAATTTCCTCTTTAGTCTTCAGCAGCTAATAAGTACTGGAAGAATTAAGATTTTTTAATAGAAATAATTTACAAATCTGTTTAACTTACTGACACCAGTTGATTTAAAGGGGTTTTCAGGAAAAAACTTTTTTTTATATATCAACTGGCTCCAGAAAGTTAAACAGATTTGTAAATTACTTCTATTAAAAAAATCTTCATCCTTTTACTACTTATGAGCTGCTGAAGTTGAGTTGTTCTTTTCTGTCTAAATGCTCTCTGATGACACGTGTCTCAGGAACCGCCCAGTTTAGAAGCAAATCCCCATAGCAAACCTCTTCTAAACTGGGCGGTTCCCGAGACACGTGTCATCAGAGAGCACTTAGACAGAAAAGAACAACCTTAACTTCAGAAGCTCATAAGTACTGAAAGGATTAAGATTTTTTAATAGAAGTAATTTACAAATCTGTTTAACTTTCTGGAGCCAGTTGATATATAAAAAAAAAAGATTTTTCCTGGATAACCCCTTTAAAAAAATTAAAAAAGTTTCCACCCCTTTAAGCTAAAATGTTGAGTCTAACTTTAAAAATTCCTCATGGGAAAAAAAACAAATGTACTGAACGTTTTTTCATAGATATTACAGCAGACTATAAACTACGGAGCAGACTATAAACTACGGGCTGACTTACAATGGCATTTCCAACATATGACGGCTGCGTTCTAAAATGAACAAAATGATAAATTCACAAGTGCACGGACTGGAAAAATAATATTTAAACCAGAGAGATGATATACCTGAGCACTTAGAGCCTTGTTTAGAAAAAGTCTATAAAAAAAAAAAAAAATTAAATTAAATTCTCTCGCCGGTTTTACATGACAGAGGCACGATGAAGCCAGATGTGAGCGGATGCTGCTCCCGCCACTGTTTAAATATCCCTTCTAGCCCTTTACATTTCTCCAAAAAGGGAAGAGGGGGGAAAAAAAAGTGTCATTCTAATTAGATAAATCCTTTAAGCGCGTGGCCTGCAGTTCGTCATGGAAATTAACCTCCCTGAAGATCGCACTAACTGAAATAAGAAACTCAGTGTTTTGGCATACTGCAGTGAAATTAGAGACCCAGGACAGCGTTTAATACACACTTTCATAAACTTAACACATTTCATCTTTCTGAAGCCCTGAACGCACGTCCCTCCACAGACTCCCCCCAATCTTGCTCCTGTGCTACTGACTGAAGCCCCCAATTCTGAACGAGGGGGGTACGGTGCTATCTACTTTGAACCAGCTGCTGTAAAGGATCAGGGAACGTAGAATTTTTTTGAGTAAAAGCATCTGCTCGGCCAATCTATGAAATGGCTCTCTCATGAATATTGCTATGAAATTAGTGCCGTGTGACGTGCTTCCCCGAAGAGGGGGCCTACGCGTTTCCCATCCACTTGTGATAATTTCATTAGGAAAACTAGCTGCTACATTAAATGCACAATGCAAATTTCTAGATATGACAGCTCTGCCTCCTCAACTTACCCAAAACGGGCCGGCAATGGATCACAAGCACAGGGGTCAAGTGTTAGTGTCGAGGACGTGCACTGTTATGTCCAACCATAAAAAAGCCATATAATAGTCCTACAAAACTAATAAGATAATTAAAGGGGTACTCTGCTGCTAGACATCTTATGGATAGGGGATAAGATGTCTGATCGGGGGGGGGGGGGGGGGGGGGGGCAAAGATTTTTTAATAGAAGTAATTTACAAATCTGTTTAACTTTCCGGAGCCAGTTGATATATAAAAAAAAATGTTTTGGCCTGGAATACCTCTTTAACCTCTTATATCAATCCCCCATGGAAGAAAAGTCAATGGGGAGAATTTTATAAGTAATACCTACCGATTTTATGGTGGTCGAAAATTACACATGGCAGGTTTGACACTTTTCTTGCCAGTGGGCGGGAAAGATTTTTGTGAAATCTTTGTGAAATTTTACACATACACTTTATGACTTTGGGATAAACTAAAAATATGCCAAATGTATTAGGAACTTTGCACCTTTTAATGAATTTGGCACAATTCATTGACACAAACTTACTGTATAACTGGTATAAGAAATGCCTTTTCCTATAATTCATGTAACAATAGATGGATAGACAATGGGTGTAGGATCTCACATTAATATCAGAAAGTCCAATACCACTGAATCTGATGCCAGGGAAAAATAATGTAAGGCATTTGCATTTTATGCCCATTAATGGTTTTGGTATTTTTGACAATAATAACCAGTTTTCAGCATCATTCCCAACAGTAAAAAGTACTGGATCTTTGATGGACACCATTATGTTAATGGCCTCCATAAAGCCTCATCGGAATCGGTCCACAAACATTGGGATATTTAAATCCCAGCCTGGAAATGCCCCAAAAGACCAATGAAACCCCAGTGTGGTGGTTGTTAGGATTCGGCAGGCTGGATGTGGATCCTCTGTGTCAGCGAGGGATTGGTGTGGACCATGTCGGTGGACCGGTTCTAGGTTGCTACTGGTATTCACCAGAGCCAACCACAAAGCGGGACGGTCTTGTTGCGGCGGTAGCAACCAGGTCGTATCCACCGGCAACGGCTCAACCTCGCTGACTGCTGAGAAGGCGTGGGACAGAAGGACTAGACAGAGGCGAGGTCAGACGTAGCAGAAGGTCGGGGCAGGCGGCAAGGTTCGTAGTCAATGGTGATAGCAAGAGGTCTGGAACACTGGTATGGCAAACACAGTAAACGCTTTCTCTAGGCACAAGGGCAACAAGATCCGGCAAGGAAGGGAAGGGGAAGTGAGGTTATATGGACGTGGAGCAGGTGGAAGCTAATTAGACTGATTGGGCCAGGCACCAATCATTGGTGCACTGGCCCTTTAAATCTTAGAGAGCTGGCGCGCACGCGCCCTAAGGAGCGGAGCCGCGCGCGCCAGGACGTGACAGCCGGGGACCGGGACAGGTGAGTAGCTAGGGATGCGATTCGCGAGCGGGCGCGTCCCGCTATGCGAATCGCATCCCCGCCGGCAGTGTCAGTGCAGCGCTCCCGGTCAGCGGGTCTGACCGGGGCGCTGCAGAGAGGGGAACACCGCGAGCACTCCGGGAAGGAGCAGGGACCCGGAGCGCTCGGCGTAACAGTGGTCCAGTGTGTATGACTGTTCCACCAAAATCACCACTGTTGACTACTATCACTAGCCTGAATAGAGCTTTAGCTGTTTGTGCTAAATATTAGAAACTTATGTTCGTCCATAAAATATCTGATTCTGCAATACCTTATCCCAGTCATGTAAGGATAATAATATATATGAGAAGAAAGTGATAGTCAGCTCACCCAAGACGACCAACCGCGACCTGGACAGGTGCAGTCCTCACCGGAGGCAAGATGTAAGAAAGAAATGGAAGTTCAGTGCGGTATAATCAAGGCAGATCGTGCGCTTTATTATAACAAGCATGCAGTACACGGTAGATGCATGATGGTGACGCATTTCGGCTGGTAGCACTGGCCTTACTCATGAGTAAGGCAGGTGCCAAAGGCCGAAACGCGTCACCATCATGCATCTACCGTGTACTGCGTGCTTGTTATAATAAAGCGCACGATCTGCCTTGATTATACCGCACTGGATAATAATATATATATATATATATTCCTGTAAAGCCCTTACATTCAGAAGCAGTAAAGACCACAGTCAATGGGTGAGCTTCATTTCATACCACAACAAGCTTTGTCCTTAATGTACTTCTATTTCAAGGAGGGATGATAGAAATGTAGCAATTCCATTATACACGCTTGAGCATGATCTCATGAATTACAGGGGTCTTGTTCTAATATTAAAGGAGATATCCAGTGCTGAAAAACGTATCCCGTATCCTAAGGATAGAGGATAAGATTCAGATCGTGGGGGTCTGACCGCTGGGGCCCCCCGCGATCTCCTGTACGGGGCCCCGGAAGCCCGCGCGAAGAGGGCGTGTTGACCACCGCACGAAGTGGTGGCTGACACACCCCCTCAGGCAATCTCCGGCTCTGCCATAGCGATGTATTGAGGGGACATGTCGGCCGCCGCTTCGTGCGGTGGTCGACACCCGCTATCTAGCCAGCTGTCACGATGCCGGCTGGCAGGTAGTGGATCCTCTGTGCCAGAGAGGGATTGGCGTGGACCGTGCTAGTGGATCGGTTCTAAGTCACTACTGGTTTTCACCAGAGCCCGCCGCAAAGCGGGATGGTCTTGCTGCGGCGGTAGTGACCAGGTCGTATCCACTAGCAACGGCTCAACCTCTCTGACTGCTGAAGATAAGCGCGGTACAAGGGAGTAGACAGAAGCAAGGTCGGACGTAGCAGAAGGTCGGGGCAGGCAGCAAGGATCGTAGTCGGGGGCAACGGCAGGAGGTCTGGAACACAGGCTAGGAACACAAAAGGAAACGCTTTCACTGGCACAATGGCAACAAGATCCGGCGAGGGAGTGAAGGGGAAGTGAAGTATAAATAGGGAGTGCACAGGTGAACACACTAATTGGAACCACTGCGCCAATCAGCGGCGCAGTGGCCCTTTAAATCGCAGAGACCCGGCGCGCGCGCGCCCTAGGGAGCGGGGCCGCGCGCGCCGGGACAGGACAGACGGAGAGCGAGTCAGGTACGGGAGCCGGGATGCGCATCGCGAGCGGGCGCCACCCGCATCGCGAATCGCATCCCGGCTGGAGACGGTATCGCAGCGCACCGGGTCAGTGGAGCTGCCCGGAGTGCTGCGGTAGCGAGAGAGAAGCGAGCGCTCCGGGGAGGAGCGGGGACCCGGAGCGCTCGGCGTAACACCAGCGAGCTGGGGCCCCGTACAGGAGATCGCGGGGTGCCCCAGCGGTCAGACCCCCGCGATCTGAAAATTATCCTTAGGATAGTGGATAAGTTTTTCAGCACTGGACTACCCCTTTAAGCACTGTCAGTGTGGTCTGCATTATACCCTCATTCTCACATGCCTCCCCCATCTTTACTAACATAACGCCTAAAGTGGACAAGTCATGGTCTGGGATTTGAGACTCTATAAAGAGGCAAAAAGTTGCCCAATATATCCTAAATAAGCATAAAAATGTTTTTGCATCTAATAATCTGTTACCTTTATTAGACGCCTCGAATGTTCAAGCGATTCAATCACAGGCCGGTTTCACGTGAGTGTATGACATCAGCATTTATGTGTCTTTATTTAAGGCAAAGGTCCCGGCCTGACTGCGGGTCTGGTTAGCCAATTTGCCAGTAGTTGTTCAGGTCATCATAACGTCCAGAAAAAAAGTGAAAAGCAGTCACCAGATATTTCTGGCACTGGCTTATTCCCTTCTCCACATCGAGAACATATGCATGCTCAGCCTAGCCAAGGGTGCATGTGTAGGAGTTGGATTGAATACCCCACAGTTATTCATGTTTATGACCACCGTAAAGGGGTATTCTGCTGCCCCAGTGTTTGGAACATTTTGTTCTGAACGCTCGGAGTGGGCGGTGGGGGTCGTGACATTATGGCCATGCTCCCTCAATGCAAGTCAATGGAAGGGGGCGTGGCGGAGCCACGCCCCCTCCCATAGACTTGCATTGAGGGGGCATGACGTGACATTACGAGGGGCGTGGCCGTGATGTGACGACTCCCCACCGCCAGCACCCAGCGTTCTAAAAAAATACTAGGTGCTGCACAGAGATCACAGGGGGTCCCAGCTTAAATCTTAATCCTTCCAATAGTTATTAGCTTCTGAAGTTGAGTTGCTGTTTTCTGTCTAACTGCTTTCTGATGACTCACGTCCCGGGAGCTGTCCAGCTCCTATGGGGATATTCTCCCATCATGCAAGGCTTTTTCTCCCATCATGCACATTCTCCCATCACGCCCCCTCCCATAGACTTGCATTGAGGGGGCATGACGAGACATTACGAGGGGCGTGGCCGTGATGTGACGACTCCCCACCGCCGGCACCCAGCATTCTAAAAAAATACTAGGTGCTGCACAGAGATTGCAGTGGGTCCCGGCTTCGGGACCCCTGCGATCGGACATCTTATCCCCTATCCTTTCGATAGGGGATAAGATGTCTAGGGACAGAGTACCCCTTTAAAGGTGTTATCTGGGATTTACGACTAGAAATAATTCCCTATTCTCGAGTTTTGTTTGATATTACAGTTTGGCTTTATTCACTTCAATGAAACTAAGCTGTAATGCTACACAGAACCTGAGGACTGGTGTGGTGCTTATGGTGCCACAAAGTTGCAAAGGAATGTTGCCCGTCAACATGGGGACAAATAGCAATTGTCTCATAGGGATTCCTTTGCCTTTCTCAAGATCAAAACAAGCAAACTTACAAACAACCAATTTAACTTACGTTAGTATATTTTTTTGAACACCTAAACTTGGTCCTATTTTATCATCCACCAATACAGTATATCCACTTATTTAGAAGCTGGTCCCAGTGGGCACATCTGTAGGTCTTCTTCCCTTTTGGCATCCTTATAGAGAATTCTGTTTTTGGGAATCCTAAGAACTACAACTGGTCCATGCAAGTCATTACAGCCAACTCTAAAGGGGTCGAAAGACCATTGCCAAAAAAAAACTAAAAAAAAATCTTGATGTAGACAAATTGTTCGTAGTCACGTTAAATACAGGCACGCAGGGCCTCTGTTTTATGAAAGAAGTAGAAGCTGAAAGAGCCGCAAAGCAGGTGTAAAGAAAATAAAGATTATTAGTTGAAAGAGGAAACTGATAAGAAAGACATTTGGGGGAACCAAGATTTGGAACCAAGCTGCAAGAAGAGCCAGCGCACAAGCTGCACAGTGAGAGAACAGAGACGTGAGCAGGAATTACACTGTACAGGAATTTGTTTGGGGACCAGGACTCAAATCAGGAATTACTGACAGAACACAGGGGGGCATATAAAGAATGACAGGTTTTGGGCAGAAATCTAAAAGAATAAAAGAACCCCCCCCCCCCCAACAGCCAGTATGAGGCAAGTACAGCAGAGCATCACTCAGGTCTACAGACTCCTTCCTGTGACCAGCGAGGATAAAGGCTTTCGACAAGAGACTAGCGTAACCATCTCATTTTTCTAATGAAACTGTTAAGTGCTTTCTCCTTCCTCAAAGAAATCTTCCACCCCTTTGATCGACATTCATCTATTCCTAGGGAAAAGAGAAGCAACTTTCACTCGAGCCTCTTTCGTGGTCCTTCCTGACAGTTTTTTTAGGGCCACTGTTATTTCCTTCTCCTCTGCCGCCTTTCCTATTTGTCCTTAAGACTCCTCTCACCTTGAGGAGTGTTAGGATTACCCGGCATTTATACTCAATGCTCCTCTTTATTCCTTAAGACTTATTAAGAATGATAATGAGCTCCAAAGGACCGTCACGTCGCGCTCCTTCCCTCTCTCTCTGTCGCTCTCTTCTCTACGTGCCTATTCTGTCAAAGGCACACAGGACAAATCAGACCAAAAAAAAATAAAAAATCTGACAATATGGATCAAGGACACTTGAGGATTTATATTCTATAATTCCACCCTTTCTTTTGTTTTTATTATTCCTCTTCAAATTTCTCATCCCCCTCCCGGACTTTGACCGGGGACGCGAGGAGGCAGCCTGCCTAGAAAACCTTGTTAATGGGAAGCCCTTAAACGGCTGATTAATTTTAGCAAAATTTACGATGTTCTCTCTCTCTCTTATTCTTGCTTTCATTTAAGCTGCAGTATTCTGTCGGAGGGTTAACCTGGCTGCCTTTACCTAGCACATCGCAGGTCTACCTCTATGAAAGTAGAAACGCAGAGGTAAAATATTGGGGGGTATAAAAGGACAGTCATTAGATGCTGGTAAACTTTATCTTTTATGCATCTGACTGTTCTACATTTAAGACAAAGGCTTGAAATTCAGATTTAAACAAAAAGAAAAAAATAAATAAAGGTCGGAACTAATCAGACACGTTTCTAAATACGAAGCCCTAAAAAAATAAATAAAAAAATAAACTTACAATATCCCCATTTTTTCAAGGTAAGCTTATCGACTGCGAGTTGCACTCAATGGATGTTAACATGCGTGTAGCTCGACTGCTTTTTATTGAACAGGACGGACAAGTGTCAATGTAAAGTGGCCAGATATAAAAAAGACAACATGACTGCTCACATCCCTGGACCGATGGCTCGCACTGACTTACAGTATAGCCCGGCACTGAGTTCTCCTAAGGAAGATATCAAGCAGTAAAAGACTCAATCAATTCCAATTGGCCATTCCAACCAGGCAGCAGCAACTCCACTCGTGGTCTTCGATGTACGAATGGGGACTGTACACGGGGAGCGTACAATTATTTTGAATGGGGGGGGGGTTATAGATATGATTGACAGATGGGACAGCAGGGACCAAGTGCATTCTTATAAAGCAACCCATTCAATATTCTACACGTATTTTACACGTTACAAACATTGACCACAAAATTTATCAAATTAGGAGACCGACAGAGAGATAGACGAAATATGTTGACCCCCTCAGTCGGTAGATCTCTGTAAATGAGAGCTTGGCTTCTAAATAAAAGGAAGACAAACACAAATTGCTAATCCCACTAAACCGTCCATATGGATAGCTGGGTTAGCTAGATAAAAGATTAAGGGTTTTAATAAAGAAGCGGCTGCTAGCGCAGTCATTTCACATACGGGGCACTGGAAGTCACCGAGACAAACCTTTCAAAAAGTTTTCGGCCATAATCCCCAAATGTCCTCTGGAAATAGCCCACCGGGTTTCTATAGGAGGGACTGCTGTAATGTTACGTCGGACGCCTACACCTACCGCTGACTGTACTCTCGCCCCCGTCTTGTAAACATTTCAATTAAAAGCTGCTAAAATGAACACAAGCAGCAGGGAGAAAAAAAAAACGAAGAAGATGAAGAAGCCTCGATGTTCTAAGTTCCATGGGGAGGATTTCACTGTAAATTCCTTCAGGATGCTACCGCCTCAATTCTGTTCTACAACTGAACACTTCTGCTTACAGGGATTTCCTGCACCACAAACCAAATTGCTAACAGTGTAAAGATGACAACCTCGTCTGTCTGAAAGCTGACACTACAGCCTTTTAAAAAGAGCAAAAAAATAATAATATAAGCCGACGACTTTGCCTCTAAAGTATTGTCTTGTTCTAACTCATTTTCTTGTGTCACTGTGTTATAAAAAAAATAACAGAAGGGGGAGATATGACTTTCCCTGAATGATCTGTTTAACCTAAGCCAGAGAGGAAAAAAAAAAAAAAAGAAGTCATTAATTACTTATGTGAGCTATTCCTTCACAAAGACAATAAACCTGCCTGGTCGCCATGGATATGACATATTTGCTCTGAAAACAACACAATAATTAGCAAAGGGGAGAGATCCGAGGAGAATATGCAAACTCCTGAGTTTAAAGCTGTACAGCCTTTTTGTTTTTTTTCTAACTTGTCACAGTCGTTTCTGCGTCGGAACCAAATTACGCAAACAAACACAAACAAAATGCATCATTAAAGGAGAAAGACGCACAAATAACACACACGGCGACAGCCACATGGTAACAAAGTCCTCGTAAAGATATGGGGGGGAAAAAAAGAAAGAAAAGGCAATAGACCTTCTGGACGGATCAGGGCTGGTTAGGGAATATGGTTTTGTTCCTCGTTATGGTTATTAGGGCCACATCTAATTGTAGATTTACAGATCGACTGGGATTGAGGTTTTATTGGAGACAAAAAATAATAAAATGATCGGGAGAGGCCCAGGCTTACGACAGGGACCCCTAATGAAGTTTATAACAATGCACAGACCCCTCTATTGTACTAAACTTTAGATTTTTTGGTCGTTTTAAAGAATGTGTGCAGCAATAGAAAGATACACAAACACTTTACAACACCGATATATACAATCAAGTATACAACACTGCAAACAGACACACAGGTACACTGGAGCACACAACATAAACAATATACACTTACACAAACACTCCACAACACAGATATATATATAGTCTACAATAGAACACAGTAAACAGACAAACAGGTACACTAAAGCACACAACACAGGTACAAAGATACAATTACACAAAAACTCCACAACACAGATATATACAATCAACTATACAACACAGCAAACAGACACACAGGTACACTGGAGCACACAACATAAACAATATACACTTACACAAACACTCCACAATACAGATATACACAGTCTACAATAAAACACAGTAAACAGACAAACAGGTACACTAAAGAACACAACACAGGTTCAAAGATACAATTACACATAAACTCCACAATACAGATATGTGCATACATCAACACAACAAAAAACACACACAGGCACACTCACAACACACAACATAGACACACGTACATTGAAAAACGCAGAACAGACACCCATACCTGACAAACACAACATAGTCACCCACAGACTGAAACACAACATAATAGTAAACACACAACATACACAACATATGGATACACAAGAACATTGAAACAAACTAGAGACACACACACATATACAGTCACCATACAGACATACAGGTACACCAAAACACAACATAGACACACATATACAGTTACCATACAGACATACAGGTAACATAGACACACATATACAGTCACCATACAGACACACAGGTACACCAAAACACAACATAGACACATATATACAGTCGCCATATAGACACACAGGTACACCAAAACATAACATAGACACACATATAAAGTCACCATACAGACATACAGGTAACATAGACACACATATACAGTCACAACATGCAGACACACAGGTACACCAAAACACAACATAGACACATATATACAGTCACCATACAGACACACCGGTACACCAAAACACAACATAGACACACATATACAGTTACCATACAGACATACAGGTAACCTAGACACACATATACAGTCACAACATGCAGACACACAGGTACACCAAAACACAACATAGACACATATATACAGTCACCATACAGACACACAGGTACACCAAAACACAACGTAGACACACATGCAGTATACAATCACCATACAGACACACAGGTACACAAAAACACAATGTAGACACACATATACAGTAGCCATACAGACACACAGGTACACCAAAACACAATGTAGACACACATGCAGTATACAATCACCATACAGACACACAGGTACACCAAAACACAACATAGACACACATATACAGTCACAACATGCAGACACACAGGTACACCAAAACACAACATAGACACACATATACAGTCACAACACAGCCACACACCAACACAGACCACACAGACACAAAACATAGACAGCGCTACGTAGAAGTAAACTGAAACATGCCCTATAGTCATAGACACCCTAACAAGTATACACAAATGCTCACAAAACACATGGACACTCACCCAGACAGTACACATCAAGTATACACACATGGATAACATAGACACATATGCACTCACCCAAACACCCCATAAAAGGCACAAGTGTACACAGAGACACATGGCTGACACAGACCCTCTAAGGCAGTGTTTCCTCTAAGGTGCACAACACTTCTATACACTTCCATTCACACACATTTAGCAGCAGTTTACAGCAGCCCGATCGAGTTCATAATTGTGTATCTTGATTCCCTATAAACTTAGGTTATAGCAGAATAAATGCTTTGATCCTGTTCACACATCACAAGGATTTAGTATAAAACAACCTCATAGTAGAGTAGCATTGTTTTTATTGCTATATATATATATATATATATATATATATATATATTCCTCATTTAGGTCAAAACGAGCAGATTGTGGAAACCTCATTCATAAAAATAAAAAATAGTTTTTCTAAGTTCACGTCTTTTTTTTATTTATTTTTTTTAAACAATAGTTCATTCGCCCAAAGTCTTTGATCTTGAAAGGTTTTTGAGATTTTCAGCTGGGGGAGAGAAAAATGATCTATTTTAAATAATGATGCAACTTGAGGATCAAAGCCACGACTTTGTGTTAACCATAATAAGCTCGGCTTGGCACAGCACTGCTAAAGTGTAACCTCCCTTTCCATAAAACAAAACATATTGTCGACTTAAACAACCCTTCGGGAAGGGAGAAAAAAAACAAACAACAAAACACAAAAAAAAAACTTCACAGCTACCGTCTGCGAACGTCAAACTGTCCCTTTAAAAAATGCCCCTGCTGTGATACCGAGTGTGATTTCTGAGAGAGATCCGTTGACATCTCTATGGAAACCGGCAACAGATTATCATCAACAGAATAAATAACTAGTCTAATAAATTAAACAGGAGAAAGGCACAAGATCGCAGAAACTTGATTACTCCGGGTTCAACAATATTTCCCCAGAAAGAAAAAAGTGGCGTCTGCAGATGACATTGGAAATGGCGGCCGCAGGGGGAAGCGTTAAAAAAAAATAAAAAAATGTTGGGATCAAATGATAATTTTGAAGGTAATGCGACCGCGAGATGTAAAGTCTTTAAATAAATTCTTGCACTTATAAAGATTTATTATATTGAGACAGATAGAAATGAGACAGATAGATATGAGATAGATAGATAGATAGATAGATAGATATGAGATAGATAGATAGATATGAGATAGATAGATAGATATGAGATAGATAGATAGATATGAGATAGATAGATAGATAGATAGATAGATAGATAGATATGAGATAGATAGATATGAGATAGATAGATAGATAGATAGATATGAGATAGATAGATAGATAGATAGATAGATAGATATGAGACAGATAGGTAGATATGAGATAGATAGATAGATATGAGATAGATAGATAGATATGAGATAGATAGATATGAGATAGATATGAGATAGATAGATAGATATGAGACAGATAGGTAGATAGATATGAGATAGATAGATATGAGATAGAGAGATAGATAGATAGATAGATAGATAGATAGATAGATATGAGATAGATAGATAGATGATAGGGGATTGATGATAGATAGATAGATAGATAGATAGATAGATAGATAGATAGATATGAGATAGATAGATGATAGGGGATAGATGGATAGATGAGAGATAGATAGATATGAGATAGATGGATAGATGATAGGGGATAGATAGATAGATAGATAGATAGATAGATAGATAGATAGATAGAAGAGACAGATAGATATGAGATAGATAGAAGAGAGACAGATGATAGATAGATAGATAGATAGATAATAGATAGATAGAAATGAGATAGAAAGATAGATATATATGAGATAGATAGATATGAGATAGATAGATAGATAGATATGAGATAGATAGATATGAGATAGATATGAGAGATAGATATATATGAGATAGATATAAGAGAGACAGATAGATAGATAGATAAATATTTAGATAGATAGATAGATATGAGATAGATAGATAAATATTTAGATAGATAGATAGATAAATATTTAGATAGATAGATAGATAGATAGAATAGCACAGTACACAGTCGATACATGTAACATTGCAAAATAAAAACTTTTCTAAAGTATCAGTAAATAAAGTAACTTCCCAAACAAATAGTAGCATAAAACCCTCAAAATAAGTTCTTATAGGATAAAACTGATTTGATCACAGTGCGGACCTCCGAATGTTGCAAAACTACAACTCCCAGCATGCCCGGACAGCCAACGGCTGTCCGGGCATGCTGGGAGTTGTAGTTTTACAACATCTGGAGCCCCCCCCCCCCCCCCCCTGCTTCAGAGGGGGATCACCATCAGGTACAAAAGTTCAATAATTTAGCCAACTTTGTGAGTGTGGCAGACGCTGGGAGTACAGAATGTGTGTACTTACTGGGGAGCCAGTCGCTGGGGCCCTATGCTCTGTTCTCAGGGGCCCCCAGGCAGCAGGGGTAACTTTCCTCCAGGTCATCAGATGTCACTGCACTTCACACCAACTTCCAGTCCTCTCTCTCTCTCTCTCTCAATCTCTTTTTTTTTTTTGTTTCCCTTCTTTTTTTTTTCCAGAAACATAAAAATAAAAAATAAAAATAAAAAAATAATAATAAAAACTAATAATACAGATGAATCCACCTGGTTCCAGAAAATATATATATATTAAGTTTTATCTCTTATTTTTTTCCTTTTAATAAGTCAACGCCCCAAAGTGTCTTTTTTTCTGTCGGTGCAGGGAGTGAGTGACAGTTCGGGCACCTGTTCCCTGTCCCGGGCTCAAAAATAGGAGTGTGACATTGACCAAAAATGCACGGTTACACTCCCCCCCCCCTCACACACTGACTGTACACACACCCCCTGGGCGAGCCATCCTCCTCTCCACTCCCTGCCCAGGCAGCGTTATCATTGCTGCGCCCATAGCAACCCCTCAGCGGGTGTCACCGCATCCCGTGTCCCGGGGCAGAAGAAACAAGGGGGCGCCGCCACCCGCAGCCGCCGCACCAGCCTTTGAGAGCTGCCGCAGTCCGGTCACTTTACTTCAGAGTGATTGACAGCTGGGTTGAGTGACAGCTCTCTCGGTATAACTTTAAACACTTTTTTTTTTTAGTACCCCCAACACCTGCACCCCAACTTTAGTGTAGGGAGCCCCCACCTGGACGAGTCGTGCCAACATTACCGGTGCCCTGGCACACGCTGGACATGGCACCTGGCAGAGAAGAAGTGTGCCAGCAGCTGTCACCCGGAGCTGCCCTCTTTACCACACACACCACCCCCCCCCAAGTCAGTGCCACCCCCCATTCTGCACCCCTCCAATGCCAATGTCCCCTAAGGGTGAACGTGTGTGCAGCCCCCCCAGTGTGTCCCCGGGCACGGCAGCTGGCGGCCCCCCCGGAGCGCAGGGAAGTCTCTTACCTGCACTTGTGCGGCTTTGGGTGACTTTCCAAGTAAAGGAAAATGTGTGTTTCGGACGTCGGCTCCGCGCATGCGCCATCTAACTTGCCTGATCCTGGGGTTTTATTATTGAATTTTCCTATTTCTAACCAGGCGGCCGCCGGGGGCGGAGCACGGAACCCGGACTGGAGGCAGAGGCAAGAGCGGGAGGGGGATCGGGAATGGCCGCAAAACCCGGAGCGGCTTCCTGTGACCTCTAGTGGCGGCTGCCGGGCACAGTACACGGGGCGCACCTGAGCGGCCGCGCACTGCTTGTGCACCTGCTGGGGAACTACAAGTACCAGCATGGCTGCACCACTATGCGATCGTGCTCCACTGTCTGTCGGGAGAAGCGCTTCTCATACCAGGGTGCCTCCAGCTGTTGCAAAATTACAAATCTCAGCTTGCCCAGAAAGCTGCTGGGATACTACAAGTACCAGCATGCCTTCACCACTATTCTCATATCAGGGTGCCTCCAGCTGTTTCAACACTACAACTCTTAGCATGCCCAGAAAGCTGCTGGGGAACTACAAGTACCAGCATGCCTTCACCACTATTCTCATACCAGGGTGCCTCCAGCTGTTGCAAAACTACAACTCTTAGCATTCCCAGAAAGCTGCTGGGATACTACAAGTACCAGCATGCCTTCACCACTATTCTCATATCAGGGTGCCTCCATCTGTTTCAACACTACAACTCTTAGCATGCCCAGAAAGCTGCTGGGGAACTACAAGTACCAGCATGCCTTCACCACTATTCTCATATCAGGGTGCCTCCAGCTGTTTCAAAACTACAACTCTTAGCATGCCCAGAAAGCTTCTGGGGAACTACAAGTACCAGCATGCCTTCACCACTATTCTCATCCTGGTGTGCCTCCAGCTGTTGCAAAACTACAACTCTTAGCATGCCCAGAAAGCTGCTGGGGAACTACAAGTACCAGCATACCTTCACCACTATTCTCATACCAGTGTGCCTCCAGCTGTTGCAAAAGTACAAATCACCTTGATATATATATAACCTATTTATATATTTTATATAGTGCAAGCCCCCCTAATTCTAGTTTTTTACTGCTTCTAAAATTACAAATCTCAGCATGCCCAGAAAGCTGCTGGGGAACTACAAGCACCAGCATGCCTTCACCACTATTCTCATACCAGTGTGCCTCCAGCTGTTGCAAAAGTACAAATCACCTTGATATATATATAACCTATTTATACATTTTATATAGTGGGAGCCCCCCTAATTCTAGTTTTTTACTGCTTCTAAAATTACAAATCTCAGCATGCCCAGAAAGCTGCTGGGGAACTACAAGTACCAGCATGCCTTCACCACTATGCGATCGCGCTCCACTGTCTGTAGAGAGAAGCGCTTCTCATACCAGTGTGCCTCCAGCTGTTGCAAAATTACAACTCTCAGCATGCCCAGAAAGTGTGCCTCCAGCTGTTGCAAAACTATAACTCTTAGCATGCCCAGAAAGCTTCTGGGATACTACAAGTACCAGCATGCCTTCACCACTATTCTCATACCAGTGTGCCTCCAGTTGTTGCAAAACTACAACTCCCAGCATGCCCAGAAAGCTGCTGGGGAACTACAAGTACCAGTATGCCTTCATCACTATTTGATCGTGCTCCACTGTCTGTCGAGAGAAGCGCTTCTCATACCAGTGTGCCTCCAGCTGTTGCAAAACTACAACTCCCAGCATGCTCAGAAATCTGCTGGGGAACTACAAGCACCAGCATGCCTTTACCACTATGTGATTGTGCTCCACTTCACTGCTGTCTGTCGAGAGAAGCGCTTCTCCTACAAGTGTGCCTCCAGCTGTTGCAAAACTACAGGCTGTCCGGGCATGCTGGCAGTTGTAGTTTTGCAACAGCTGGAGACACGCTAGTTGGAACTGTGGTCTGTACATCGTGCACACGCAGCGTTATCGCTCCAGCTTTTGCAACTATAATTCGACTATCGGGGCATGCTGGGAGTTGTAGTTTAGCAACAGCTGGGGGGCTCCAGGTTTGGGGGGGGGGGGGAGGGTTGTCACTGACTGACATTATGACCCCCAGTGCATTTCCAGTGTCTGGCATCAGAATTCTTTTATTTCTATTTTTGGTGTTTAATACAGACCCATCATTGTATCCTATATACATTTGACACCTGGCATCAGTCTAGCTGAATCCCTACAGCAGTGTTTCCCAACCAGTGTGCCTCCAGCTGCTGCAAAACTACAACTTCCAGCATGCCCGGACAGCCGAAGGTTGTCCGGGCATGCTGGGAGTTGTAGTTTTGCAACTGCTGGAGGAACACTAGTTGGGAAAAAGTGCCCTACAGCATTGGGCATCTTACCATACAGGTGAATTTTATTTTATTTTAAATCCATTACATATCTGCACCAATCCAGTCTGGGTGTAGTCCTCTGGACCTCCTGATATTGCAGGACTACAACTCCCAGCATGCCCAGACAGCTGCTGTAGTTTTGCAACATTTGGATGTCTGCAGTTTGACATCCTGGTCTACCGTATAGTCTTTATCTATTAAAGTGCAAAAAGAAGGACAATGTGAACTGAATCAAAGAGGTATTTTGTCAAAAAGTTATTGGGGGGAGATTTATCAAAACCTGTTCAGAGGAAAAGTTGCTGAGTTGCCCATAGCAACCAATCAGATCGCTGCTTTCATTTTGCAGAGGCCTTGTTAAAAGTGAAAGAAGCGATCTGATTGGTTGCTATGGGCAACTCAGCAACCTTTCCTCTGGGACAGGTTTTGATAAATCGTCCCCATAGTGTTGATAGCGCAGTGTTTTCCAAACAGGGTGTCTCCAGCTGTTGCAAAACTACAACTCCCAGCATGCCCGGACAGCCAACGGCTGTCCGGGCATGCTGGGAGTTTTAGTTTTGCAACAGCTGGAGACACACTGGGCGAGATTTATCAAAACCTGTCCAGAGGAAAAGTTGCTGAGTTGCCCATAGCAACCAATCAGATCGCTTATTTCATTTTGCAGAGGCCTTGTTAAAAATGAAAGAAGAGATCTGATTGGTTGCTATGGACAACTCAGCAACCTTTCCTCTGGGACAGGTTTTGATAAATCGTCCCCATAGTGTTGATAGCGCAGTGTTTTCCAAACAGGGTGTCTCCAGCTGTTGCAAAACTACAACTCCCAGCATGCCCGGACAGCCAACGGCTGTCCGGGCATGCTGGGAGTTTTAGTTTTGCAACAGCTGGAGACACACTGGGCGAGATTTATCAAAACCTGTCCAGAGGAAAAGTTGCTGAGTTGCCCATAGCAACCAATCAGATCGCTTATTTCATTTTGCAGAGGCCTTGTTAAAAATGAAAGAAGAGATCTGATTGGTTGCTATGGACAACTCAGCAACCTTTCCTCTGGGACAGATTTTGATAAATCATTCCCATAGTGTATATAGCGCAGTGTTTTCCAAACAGTGTGTCTCCAGCTGTTGCAAAACTACAATTCCCAGCATTTGGCTGTCCGGGCATGTTGGGAGTTTTAGTTTTGCAACAGCTGGAGACACACTGGGAGAAATTTATCAAAACCTGTCCAGAGGAAAAGTTGCTGAGTTGCCCACAGCAACCAATCAGATCGCTTCTTTCACTTTGCAGATGCCTTTTTAAAAATGAAAGACGCAATCTGATTGGTTGCTATGGGCAACTCAGTAACTTTTCCTCGGGACTAGTGTTGCTCGCGAATATTCGCAATTCGAATATTATTCGCGAATATCGCATATTCGCGGATTCGCGAATTTCGCGAATATAGCGCTATATATTCGTAATTACGAATATTCGTTTTTTTTTTTTTTTTTTTTCTTCACAGTACACATCACAGTGATCACCCCTCTCTGCTTCCAGCTTGTGTGGTGTAAAGAAGGCTGTAATACTACTGTGTGAGACTGGCGTGCGAAAATTAGCATATGCGAAAATTAGCATATGCTAATTTTCGCATATGCGAATTTACGCACGCGTTAACTTTGTATATGCCAATATTCATTTAGGCTAATTTTCGCATGCGCGAATATTCGCATATGCGAAAATAAAACGGGAATATAACGAATATGCGAATATTCGCGAATATATGACGAATATTCGTCCATATATTCGCGAATATTCGCGAATTCGAATATGGCCTATGCCGCTCAACACTACTCGGGACAGGTTTTGATAAATCTCGCCCATTATCCCCTGTTCGGTGGGTAGAGGATAACGTTTTTGATGAGAATACATCTTTAGGGTACGTTCACACGTACGCAGATTTGATGCGCAGGATTTTCTGCTGCAGATTTCAATGTAAACTAAATGACTGATCGCAGCTTCTAATCGGCAGTTACAAATCCTGCGCATCAAATCTGCGCAGGATCCTGTA
The DNA here is from genome assembly GCF_029499605.1 of Hyla sarda. Classification (NCBI taxonomy): domain Eukaryota; kingdom Metazoa; phylum Chordata; class Amphibia; order Anura; family Hylidae; genus Hyla; species Hyla sarda. Next base: position 119,399,715 of record NC_079198.1, on the reverse strand, counting down.
CGTGTGAACGTACCCTTAATTTGCTTCAGTTCACACTGTGCGACTGTATGGATCCTGAGAATGGAGGAAGTGTATTCCCAATGAATGGAGCGGCACTCTCTCTGAAAGACGGGACCCTGTTCTGCAGTTCTGACTGCCGGGACGCAGGAATTGAGACACTTATCCCCTATTTTGTGGATAGGGGGTACATTTTTTTTTAATTTTTTTTATCAGACAACCCCTTTAACAACTTAAAGGACATCTGTACTGCATGAATTTTACATATTCCTGTGCCCAGGCTGCAAAAATTAACAAAATAAACTTTAACTCACCTTCCTGCGTTCCCCCGTTGCTTCGGTACTGGCCTCACAGTCCTCCGCTGCGATCCTCTTGCGTCAGTGTATCACCGGCCGCAGCGATGTCCCACTCTGGCCGGCTCCTTACATGACAGTGCGCTCAGCCTATCACCTGCCGAGGCGGGACATTGCTGCGGCCAGTGATACGCCTGACGGCTCTGTGACGTCCCCAGGAAGCAGCAAGAGGATCGCAGCGGAGGACCGTGAGGCCGGTACCGGAGCAACGGGGGAACGTAGGAAGGTGAGTTAAAGTTTTTTTTTTTTGCAGCACAGGAATATGTAAAATTCATGCAGTACAGATGTCCTTTAAACAAAAGGAGTGAAGGCCCTGATCACAAGAGCTTACAATCTATGGGGAAATAAAGAGAAGAAATAAAAAGTGAGGCCATGTTCACATGTTGGAGTTTCCGTGCTGACTTCTGCATTGGAATTTGGCACGGAGATTCCGCTGCAGCAGAGTCCCATTGAATTCAACAGGATTCTGCTGCGTTGTACACACAGTGGAATTTCAGTGCCAGAGGTTTCCCGCCTGGAAATTCAGTTTTCTGTGTCCGCAGAAAGAATGAAAGTCTTTTTTTTCTGCAGACACTGCACAGAATGCATAGAAGTCTATGAGACGGCGCATTCCTATGCGGTCCTAGTGCCGGCATATTATGACGGTGCCTGCACTCTCCAGAATGTCCGCACTGAGATTTTTTCGTGCAGACATTCCAGCGTGTAAACGTGGCCTTAGGGCCCTGATCACAAGAGCTGACAATGTATAAGGAAACGAGAAGACATTAAGAGTAAGGCTATGTTAACACGCCAGAACATCCATGTTGAATTCCGCATTAGAATTCTGCAGCAGCAGAGTCCCATTGATTTCAGTGGGATTCTGCTGTGCTGTGCACATAGCAGAATTTCCGCGCCAGAAACATGTTGTGTGAAAATTCAAACTGCGGTGTCCGTAGAAAGAATGAACGTGTCCATTCTTTCTGCGGACTCTGCACGGAATGCATAGCCGTCTATGAGATGGTGCATTCCCAAGTGGTCCCATAGTCTGCAGAATATGGACATTCTGACATGTGAACATCGCTTAAGGGCCCTAATCCAAGAGCTTACAATCTATGGGGAAATAGGTAGGACACAGGATTCCGCTTTGAAATTGCAGGCAGAAATTCCGCTTGCTAAAATGTATAGTGTAGTGAATGGGTTTCCGTTCACAGATTCACACTTCGTAATTTGTGAAGCGGAATTTGTGAACGGAAAATCCGCTTGGAAATTTCCGCCTGAAGAATGGCGTTGCTCTTTCTTCAGGCAGAAATACTCGCGGAACACATTGCAGTCTATTGGAGACTGCAGTATCCGCACGGTCCTAGCGCCAACTGATTCAGTCAGCGCTGGCCGCACTCGTAATCTCCGGGCGGAAATTTTCTGCCCAGAGATTCCGTAGTCTGTACCTACCCTAAAGGCTATGATCACAAGAGTTTATAATCTATGAGGAGGAGACAAGAGGAGTGAGGATCCTGATCACAAGAGCTTACAATCTATGAGGAGGAGACAAGAGGAGTGAGGATCCTGATCACAAGAGTTTATAATCTATGAGGAGACAAGAGGAGTGAGGATCCTGATCACAAGAGTTTACAATCTATGAGGAGGAGACAAGAGGAGTGAGGATCCTGATCACAAGAGTTTATAATCTATGAGGAGGAGACAAGAGGAGTGAGGATCCTGATCACAAGAGCTTACAATCTATGAGGAGGAGGAGACAAGAGGAGTGAGGATCCTGATCACAAGAGCTTACAATCTATGAGGAGCAGACAAGAGGAGTGAGGATCCTGATCACAAGAGCTTACAATCTATGAGGAGGAGGAGACAAGAGGAGTGAGGATCCTGATCACAAGAGTTTATAATCTATGAGGAGACAAGAGGAGTGAGGATCCTGATCACAAGAGTTTATAATCTATGAGGAGGAGACAAGAGGAGTGAGGATCCTGATCACAAGAGCTTACAATCTATGAGGAGGAGACAAGAGGAGTGAGGATCCTGATCACAAGAGTTTACAATCTATGAGGAGGAGACAAGAGGAGTGAGGATCCTGATCACAAGAGTTTATAATCTATGAGGAGGAGACAAGAGGAGTGAGGATCCTGATCACAAGAGCTTACAATCTATGAGGAGCAGACAAGAGGAGTGAGGATCCTGATCACAAGAGCTTACAATCTATGAGGAGGAGGAGACAAGAGGAGCGAGGATCCTGATCACAAGAGCTTACAATCTATGAGGAGGAGACAAGAGGAGTGAGGATCCTGATCACAAGAGCTTACAATCTATGAGGAGGAGACAAGAGGAGTGAGGATCCTGATCACAAGAGCTTACAATCTATGAGGAGGAGACAAGAGGAGTGAGGATCCTGATCACAAGAGTTTATAATCTATGAGGAGCAGACAAGAGGAGTGAGGATCCTGATCACAAGAGCTTACAATCTATGAGGAGGAGACATGAGGAATGAGGATCCTGATCACAAGAGCTTACAATCTATGAGGAGGAGACAAGAGGAGTGAGGATCCTGATCACAAGAGCTTACAATCTATGAGGAGACAAGAGGAGTGAGGATCCCGATCACAAGAGTTTACAATCTATGAGGAGGAGACAAGAGGAGTGAGGATCCTGATCACAAGAGCTTACAATCCATGAGGAAATAGGGAGGTGATGTAGCAAATGATTTTCCAACTGGAGATATCAAGGTTGCAACAGCGCCACCTAGGCTGAGTCAGCAATGAAAAAGAAGATGATTTCCTTGGTACAGGACAAGTGTTCAACAAGGCACCGAGAGGACATCTACATTACTCGCTATAAAAGACCTATAATGTATAGATTTATTTTGTGATATAATGTTGTTTTATAGGCCTTGGAATTGCTCAATTAAAGAAGCAACGCTTGGCTGTGAAGCATATTTCTCTTTTGTAATCCCACACTTATCAAGAGTGACAAGTGTCATTCAAAGGGTTGTCGCAAGGAGAATTAGCCACTTGAGAATTGAGAGCTCACCACATTTTAGTGAATATATTGTATTAAGGATGAATATCATCAGACGGCAGGCACTTCATTCCTTGTTAAGTAAAGCGCAGACAGCGTTAGTTTCTATATGTAGCTCTTCCAGGCATCCTGTATTTTCGGACATTCCTCACACTGAATAGTTTTTCACAACTGAAGGTGTTATCCGACCTTATATCTAATTAGGCTGCATTCAGACCATATTTATTAGGTGTCATCAGGCTGTCTGCCACCAAAATGTCAAAAAGGAACACTCATGTACAGCCTGACATGTTGCCAATGGGTCTATAGACTTAAATGGTGCAATACATTGCTGATTCCTGATTAAGTCAACGCAAGCTGCCTTTCGCTTCTCGGCCTTTTGGCTAAGATCAAGTGAAGTATCTGTTCTTATCAGTTTAATGCTGGTGGCAGGCGACGCTAGTGTGGAGCTGGTGGGGATGGGTGCTGCATGGTAGGGAGGAGGTGTACCGGGGCGTTCCGGGGCTGTTTCTGAGGAATCAGCTCGATGTGACCTGTTTCCTCCGGGTCTCGCCATGAGGCTGAGAGGGTCTAGAGCCGAGGTACTTTAGTGCCTCGGGGAGTGGTGACCTCGAGGTGCCGAAACTCACCGGGAGGATAGACTCACTGAGTTGAAGCAGGGGCACCATGAATTCTTCACCTTTGTGGCACTCACCTCTTGATTCCCGGCCTTCTGGCGAGGATCAGAGAAATTTTAATAGATCCGGCCGGATGTCTGCACACATTCACTTATTTATTTCTTTTTGTCTCACTGTGTCTTTTTTTGTGTGTTGTGTGTCCACAGGATTTGTCAGGATGCGGTAGCCCTTCTGGGTGTCCCTCTTAGCGGTCTAGGAGAGGTGTGTGTGGCCATTAGGTTCCGCACCTCCCTGCAAACACCCCAGGTACTTTGGCAGGGTACCTACCGTTATCGGCTCTGCGGGCAGAAACCTTGGCTAACGCCAAGGGGGATGCCGGGAGCATTTGGGGTCCCTTAGTAGCTTCGGTGAAAAGGGACATTGAACCTGGAACCTTGCAGGTACCTTTTGGTGCTGATGCGAAGGGTAAGGTTTGTTGGGAGGCCTCTCTCCTATCGGAGATGGGCTTGCCATAGACCGAATCCTCTGTTCACGTTTTTTTAGTGTAACGCGTCTGCACTTTTTCTTGCACTTTGGATGATTCGAGAGCATGTTCCTCGGCTCTTAGATAAAAAAATAAAAAAAGTCAACGCAAGCTGCCCTCTGATTCCTCAGGATTAAACCTTGCCTACGGCCGTTCACACAGTAAGTGTGCGGAATGTCCGCTGGAAAATACGGGCAGGCATTCTGCACATTTACTTGATTTGGCGGTACTAGGACATTCCGGAAATGCACCTTCTCCATAGATGGCAATGCATCTCCGAGCGGAATCCGCAGAAACATCAAGTTTAATGTTTATGTGGATGCCGGAATAAGGAAATTCCGCAGTGTGCACAGTGCAGAAGAATCTCATTGAAATCAATTTCAGACCAGAATTTTACTGCGGAATTTTGCAGCATTTTCAAATGTTTTAACTATATTTCCAAAATCGCTGTAAGGCCCCTTTCACGCTACCATTATCCTCCTGTAAAAACCTCCATCATGAACTCCCGTCAGATAGTCCTGAAAACAGCCGTCACAAAATCTCATTCATGCCAATGTGATTTTTTTGACCATCCTTTAGCATCAGTTATGTCCTGTTATGACGAACGTCCGGTATTTTTTAAGGCACAAAAGACGGTGCATGCACTAATTTTGGTTCCGTCAAAAATAAAGGTGGAATAATGTCCGTAAAAATTAAAGATTAAAGTCTATGGGTGACGGATGTTCACACATGACATCCGTTATTGTCTGTTTTTTTATGTTCCATTATTGCTACTGAGCATGCTCAGTACTAGTTATTAGTGTTGAGCACAAATATTTTTAATGCAAATTTTTATCGCAAATATCGGCAATTTGCGATTTCGCGAATATTTAGAATATAGTGCTATATATTCGTAATGATGAATATTCGTTTTTTTTTCACATGCAAATTTTTATGCAAAAAGTGCAAAACGTGAATGAACATAGCGAATATGCGAATTTCACAAACATAGGACGAGTAATCTTCAATATATTCATGAAATATCGTGAATTCGAATATGGCACCTGACGCTCATCACTACTAGTGATGACCGACAGGGGCCATATTCGAATTTGCAATATTTCCTGAATATATTGACGATTATTAGTCCTATGTTCGCGATATACTTTTTGTTCCGCGCATAAATTGCCTGCATTTTTGCATGGAACAAACTGCATTTTCACACATTTTAACTGTATTTTGGCTGTTTCTGCTGTAATTTTCCAAAAATCACTGTAAAATTGGCACATTTTTACTATGATTTGCACAATTGTGGAAGAATAGCACCCTTTTTGTTTTGATTTGAGGGATGAACGCAGCCTCGGAAAAGGTGTTTATTTACTTACTATACAGTATATCCTGATCTCAAAGAGATAGCAGCAGTATACAGATGGTGCTGGAGGAGGGGGGGGGGGGGTTCTGGGAGCTAGCAGGTGCAATTTAATAGGTGATGGTGTCCTCCTCTAGGACACAGGAAGTAAGCTGACCCAGGACTGACTTCCTTTTAGTGGTGATCACATGACCAAATTACAGTGATGAAACACATACAGTAGGTGCAGCTGTGCTGGAACAAAATAAATGGTGCTGTACGGGCAATATGGACAAAACAAAAAAAGCTGACTGGCCAAAAAGGTTTATATGCACCATCTTCTGCCGACCCTAGGCTTGTTAATGATTTGAACGAATGGAACTGTTTCCGACTAATGGCAGATGTATGTAGAAAAGTTGATATCTTATTTTTGGTTATTATTTTGTGCAGTAGTTAAAGGGGTTATCCAGGAAAAACCTTTTTTTTTTTTATATATCAACTGGCTCAAGAAAGTTAAACAGATTTGTAAATTACTTCTATTAAAAAAATCTTAATCCTTTTAGTACTCATGAGCTGCTGAAGTTGAGTTGTTCTTTTCTGTCTAAGTGCTCTCTGATGACACGTGTCTCGGGAACTACCCAGTTTAGAAGCAAATCCCCATAGCAAACCTCTTCTACGCTGTGCAGTTCCCGAGACAAGCAGAGATGTCAGCAGAGAGCACTGTTGCCAGACAGAAAACAACAACTCAACTTCAGCAGCTGATAATTATTGAAAGGATTAAGATTTTGTAATAGAAATAATTTATAAATCTGTTTAACTTTCTGGAGCCAGTTGATATATATATATATATATATATATATATATATATATATATATATATATATAAAAAAGTTTTTTCCTGGAATACCCCTTTAAATAGTCATTTGTGCAGAAAAACAGATCTGAATCCTTTCCATGGAAGCCCAGACTAGCCACATATCATAGCAGACATCTATCAGTGGTTTGGGGTTACTTATGGCATTGTCATCAAAGACAACGATCTTCACAGACCATCTATGAATGACAAATCCTTCAGAACACAGCTGTCTGAAATCCCTAATGCAATGGTTTTTAACCACATTGCCTTTGGCTGTCCGGATATGCTGGAAGTTTAAGATTTGCAACAGCTGGAGGCACATTGGGAAACATTGCCCTTACATATGGCCATTTTCAGCATGAAGAAAGACCGTTCAGTCTGCACTGTACATTAGAGATGTGGACTATCGATAGTAGTCTAAGGGTAGGGTCATGCGGATCGGATTGTAGGGTCCATATCAGCGGATCCGCAGCATAAAATATGCTGCGGATCCGCTGATATGGACCCTACAATGGGGGGGGGGATTCTCAAAAACGACTGTAATTTTGGCTCCAGCGATATTATTCCCACCTTCTTTTTTCCTCCTCAAATTTTCTAAGGTCTCTTTTGCTGCTTTGAAAATATGTGAAAATTCATTTTCCCGACACTTTTGTTTTTTTTTCGCACCCAATTTTTTTTATTGCTGCAGCCATATTGGATTTTTTTTTGCGCCAAAATTGCAGTTTGGCACCAAAATCTGCAATTTTGGCTCCAAAATTGTCGATTTTTGTGCCAAATTTTACATCCCAGAAAATTCTGGTGGAAACATCTCACGAAATATTCCATGGTTACCAGTGCCCAGACAAGCGATAACTATATAAATAAAACATTTCTGAGCTTAAATAAGAGTGCAGGTCCAGTGACCAAGAAAAAAAAATATATATATATTTTAATAACATTTTTCAATAATAATGATTTCTTTTTTTAAAAATAATTACTTAAATAACACCTTTTCCCCAAAAACATAGACTTGCATTGAGGGGCGGGACGTGACATCCTGAGGGGTGGGGCTATGATGTCACTCCCCCCTGGCGCCGGCTCTAAGCATTCGGATCATTTTGTTCCAAACGCTGAGCAGCGGAGTATCCCTTTAAAAGGGGTACTCCGCCCCTAGACATCTTATCCAAAGGATAGGGAATAAGATGTCAGATCGCTGGGGTCCCGCTGCTGGGGACCCTGGGGATCGCTGCTGCAGCACCCCGCTATCATTACTGCGCAGAGCGAGTTCGCAATACAGGGGCCGGAACATCGTTACGTCACGGCTCCGCCCCTCGTGATGTCACGGCCTGCCCCTGTCAATACAAGTCTATGGGAAGGGGGCGTGGCGGTTGTCACGCCCCCTGCCATAGACTTGCATTAAGGGGACGGGCCGTGATGTCATGAGGGGCGGAGCCATGACGTCACGCTGCTCCGACCCCTGTATTGCCCGTCATTACGCAGAGAGCGAACTCGCTCTGCGCAGTAATGATAGCCGGGTGCTGCAGCAGCGATCCCCGGGGTCCCCAGCAGCGGGACCCCGGCGATCTGACATCTTATTCCCTATCCTTTGGATAGGGGATAAGATGCCAGGGACGGAGTACCACCTTTAAGGGTTTTCATAACAGAACATTATAACGGGTCTTCTAAAACGGATATATTTTTAGTGTGAAAATATCCATTTTATTAGCCATTAAGAGTGTATTCACACACACCGGCTCCGCAATTGCGAATTTATAATTGCAGATCTGCAGTTAAATACACAGTTGCGGATTTTAGAAAGTAGTGAAAAATACATTAGCGTTGCCTTGTACAATCTGTGTGTGAATGCGCTTTGCTCAAAAATAGTCAATTTTACTGTGTGTGAACATGGCGTCAAAATGAATATAAACAGCTCTCCTATGGAAGTGAAATACGGCGCAGCCTAAGTGAAGGGAAACTTCATAGTTGTAATGTAATGGAAGCCTTTAAAAATCAACATGTCCTTCTACTTGTCACGGCAGCAGAATTGATAGCTCTCCCATATTGCCACACATAAAGCCTTTTGTCATTTTCTTATTAGAAGTTCAATATGCCTTCCTTTAAACCCTCGGATTTTATAGGCCTGAAGTCACAAAAATAAAAACACAGGGTATTGGTTGTCTGTAAGCGTAAGTTTACATACAATGTATTGGCAGTGGAAATATTCTACAGCTAAAATCTTGGAACATATTTGCTGCTGTTGATTTACAAAGAAAAACATTCAATAAAAATCCTGATTATGCTGTTCATTTGCTGCAATATGGTTCTTAAAGGGGTACTCTGGTGAAAAACATTTTTTTTTTTTTAAATCAACTGATACCAGAAAGTTAAACAGATTTGTAAATTACTTCTTTAAAAAAAATCTTAATCCTTCCAGTACTTCTTAGCAGCTGTATGATACAGAGGAAATTCTTTTCCTTTTGAATTTCTTTTTTGTCTTGTCCACAGTGCTCTCTGCTGACACCTCTGTCCATGTCAGGAACTGTCCAGAGCAGGAGAAAATCCCCATAGAAAACCTATGCTGCTCTGGACAGTTCCTGACATGGACAGAGGTGTCAGCAGAGAGCACTGTGGACAAGACAAAAAAGAAATTCAAAAAGAAAAGAATTTCCTCTGTAGCATAGAGCCGCCAAAAAGTACTGGAAGGGTAAAGATTTTTTAATAGAAGTCATTTACAAATCTCTGTATAACTTTCTGCCACCAGTTCATAAAAAAAATTAAAAAAAAAAGGTTTTCCACCTGAGTACCCCTTTAAGTTTTTCACTTACCCAATTGAAGTCAATGGAGTAAACCTGCAACAAACCTACAATCTGCAACATTAATTGACATCTTGCAAATTTAATAATTCATACTATAGGTCAATTTCCACAGAATGTGGATGGACTAATATGGAGTAACTAGAGTCCCATGGGCACAATGTCAAATTTAGACTTGGGTTCCCCCTTTTACTTCACCTGTGCCGGTAAGGTGACATTCTCTGCTGTCCTTATCTCTGCTGTCCTTATCTCTTGTAGGCTGCAGATCTAATGCAGCCTGTAGCTTACAAGAGCAAATGAAGAGGCTCTGTCATAGTTCTCAATTGGATCTGTGTCCTCAGGGTGCAGATCAAGCTGAAAGCAGCACTGGTAGGGAAAACTGATAAGCCAAGAAGAGGAGGAGCCATTAGGCTCCAGGTACCATAGCAAATGTGTGGCCTGACTCATTTGATAGTTCACCATTGTCATTAATTGAAGCTTAAAGGAAGAGATAAAAAACACAGGGGGCGCTCCCTGATGAGGTGTATCCTCTGGTATGTACCCTTCATACACCCAGGTGATATACCCACCTTTTATGAAGCTGCACTGGAATTTGCAGCAAATGACTAAAGTGAATGTGATCGCGGCTGGTGGCTGCTGCACTCTTGCCAGTCTCGGACCCCAGTAATGGTGACCGAGAGAGAATAGTGAAAGGCGAATAAGGTAAAGAAACCGGTTAGCGGAGGCACTGCGCAACTGTAGTCATGAGGAGAAGACTCGAGCAGCACAGGACAATAAAACTTTTATTGGTATAATTTAGGACAACGCGTTTCGGCATACCCTAATGCCTTCCTCAGGTCCACTTATAGTTCCCAGAGGTTGATTGCGCTCAGATCTGGGTTGCTGGTTGTGGAAGTCCTGTGGGTATCTGTGCTGCCGCAGTCTAACAGATAAAAATAAACAGAGAATAACGCTTCATAGTGCAAGACGTTTAAGCAAGTAAAACAGCACTGTACTGATGTTAAGTTGCGTCCCTGATGTTGTTGTATCACATATATGTGCTTTATTGGGGTCACTCCAAACCATCCAAATGAGGTACTGCAGGCAGACTGCTTCACCCAATCCTCCGTGTTGTGCTCAGTATTAAAGGGATTCTCCATCATAAAGTGATTTTAGTACGTACCTGGCAGACAGTAATGGACATGCTTAGGCAGGATCTGCGCTTGTCTTGGGGCTAAATGGCTATGTTGTGAGATTACTATAACACTGTGGTTAGCTTTTTGTGAACTGGTATTTTTCCTGTTTGAGTTTTTCTTTTTTTGACTACAAATCCCATAATACCATTTTCCTCCCTCCCACACATCAGCCACCCCACCCATTAAAACATAAATGAGCTGCATCCATTCAAAAGACCTGTGGTTTTCAATCAAGGTGCCTACAGCTGTTGCATTAGTTGCAGATTGATCAGCGATCCCTCCACCCATTGAAGCAGACAGGCTCCCTGTCATCAGCTGACTAGTGATGTCAGGTCTCGACCACATTGCAACCTGGGAAAAATCTGAGACAACAGTCATTTTGTATGCTGGTAAAAATAAATATTGGGGTGAAAATCACAGAAGAATTGTGAGAAAACTGTCACACACAGGTACAGACACTATATTATGTATTACACTAACTTTACAGCTCCTGTAGCATAGTCAAATAAAAATAATTCCTGGAATACCCCTTTAAAGGGGTATTCCAGGCAAAAACTTTTTTATATATATCAACTGGCTCCGGAGAAGTTAAACAGATTTGTAAATTACTTCTATTAAAAAATCTTAATCCTTCCAATAGTTATTAGCTTCTGAAGTTTTCTGTCTAACTGCTCAATGATGATGTCACGTCCTGGGAGCTGTGCATGATGGGAGAATATCCCCATAGGAACTGCACAGCTCCCGGGACGTGAGTCATCAGAGAGCAGTTAGACAGAAAACAACAACTCAACTTCAGAAGCTAATAACTATTGCAAGGATTAAGATTTTTTAATCAAAGTCATTTACAAATCTGTTTAACTTTCCGGAGCCAGTTGATATATAAAAAAAAGTTTGGGCCTGGAATACCCCTTTAAGGATTATCAATTTCAGAAGACGATATTTACTTTTCAATTAACAGATTTATATATATATATATATATATATATATATATATATATATATATATAATCCAAATATGAACAGCACATCAAGATAAATAGGTAGTTTTGGACGGGGTGCAAGCATACTTTGAGCCTCGGTCGCCGGTTCCTTAATCCATAAAGTACAAATAGATGCAGCACACCACAGCTTGAAAATCATGGTGCAAGGTTTATTCCATAGTGTATTCCAATAGACAACGTTTCACCAGCCTCACGCTGGCTTTTTCAAGCCAGCGTGAGGCTGGTGAAACGTGGTCTATTGGAATACACTATGGAATAAACCTTGCACCGTGATTTTCAAGCTGTGGTGTGCTGCATCTATTTGTACTTTATATATATATATATATATATATATATATATATATATATATATATATATATATATATATTTATCAGCAGATCCATGGAGATATATAGTAGTAGATATATATTGTAGATTACAAGAGCAGGCAAGCAGAAGAAAATTTACAAACCTCATCCCCATTCTATAGATTTTTAATTCCGCAGCATTTGTTGCATCTTGTGGATTTGTTGCACATTTTCACTCTTTTTAATGCAGCATCGGTGAAATGTACAGTACAGTCTGCACGCACTCACTGCACTGAGATCATTGTGGGTAAGACAGGAAAGAGTAACAGGATCGGAGAAGTAGGAAAGAACCAATCTTGGTTAATTTTATAAAAATCCTAAATGAAATTACTGCACCTGAAAATGAGGTATTTGATTATCTGAAGCCTTTGAAATATATATAATTTTTAATAAAGTGTCCCTTTGAGCATGACTGCAATAATTATATCACACTGTGAATGTCGTACACAATAGTATTTATTGCTTACTGTAATATAGATTTTTTACAAATGACTGTTTTCTTAATTTCAAGAGTTTGAAGTTCCCATGGTAACTAAATTGATTGTACCGCTCCCTCAGAATTCATTTGACTCTCCCAGGCACTTAATATTTCACCTGTCCGGAACAGCTAAATGAAGCAAGGTCATGTGTAGGCAACGAGAATGGGAAAATGTGAGGCCGGGACATAATAATAATCATCCTGTATGTGTCAGGTTATAGCCGCTCATGTGAATGGGACACAGGGGGTGCTCGCCATTTTTCATGTGTGTTATGAAGCATGCACATTGTATAAATGTCCGTGTCCTTCCTCTGGGTCTGAATGCAGATTAAAAAAAAAAATCCACCAGGTCTAAGGTGCCAAGAATGTCTCTTGTTAACAAGCGGTGCCAGATGAGAGACGGCTAACAAGATTATTACATATGACACCGTTTGGTGGAGAATATAATGCAGGGTGTCAGGAGCCCGAGGAAAGTTGGGCATTGTATTTAGTAAAAATGCAATAAATTAGACGGTTTCATTTATGTGCTTGTCATCCGATGTCTCAGGGCTAATTAAATTATGAAAACATTAAAAATTGTCCGGAGACCAATTTTGTCAATAGTCTAATAAGATTGTTCCTTGTCAATGAATCACAGTACCACTACTTTATGATTGGGCTCCGGAAGTACTGAACGCCATTCGAGGGATTCTGAGTTTCAGGCAATAAATACTCTCCTCCTGTCATTACTGTTCCAGGACTGAGAATCACTGGGTTTGCCACTAAATACACGAAGAATTCACAATAAATCTGCATAAGTGTTGAGCGGGAGAAATGACGTAAACATCTTTGAACACTATGGTTGGCCTGTCTTACACATAGCCGAGATTACCCTGCTATGTCATCTTCTCCTATTAGTTTGCTGCTTAGTTCAGGGCTAAATTGGGGTAGGAGTTTGGTTAGCATCTCTTTAAAGATTCCTGACTTTTACAGTATGGTGCGGATTATAGCATATGCTATGTGTGGTAGAGGGTGTGATGCAGGGCAGATGGAATACCCCAGGGGCTGACAGCATTAACCTCTTGTGTTCGTGATGCCAGGGCATGGTTTATCCTCAATACCACCCTGTAATGTCCCAGTACAGGACATGGTCCTGTACTACCCTTAGGCCCTATCAGGTTGAGCCCCTCAGTGACCTGGGGGCTCCTCCGAAAGGTCTCCCCACTATTGTTCCGTAATGTTGTGTGTATCACTTTAATGCCTAGACAGTCTCCTAGTGTATAGTTAGCCTACAGGACCTGTGGAAGGTCTCAAGGACCTGTGAGATTGTCACATGTTATGTTGTCACATGATTTGTTGTCACATGTTCTCCCAGAGAGCACCAGCTTAACCTATGACAAATGACAGCTTGACCAACCTATGACAGCTTGAACAATGGGCTTTAGTCTAGCCCCCCACTATATAAAGGGGCGGCCATTACAATTCTGTCTTTTTGCTACCAGCTCTTCTGCTGCAAGCAGCTCTTAGCACTTACCACCAGCTACCAGAGAACTAAGGGCAAGTGATCAGCATCTGGAGGCCACAAAAGCTACAAGTCTCTCCAGTAAGTCTACAAGTCTATGTCTGCTGTCACTGAAACTAGTCAAGTCCTGCACATAGTCAAGTCAAGTCTAATTACAAGTCAAGTTAACTACAAGTATATTGGTCCAGCAAGCTGCGAGGTCCTTCTGGGTCCTGGCCACCTCTCTGGGAAATCTGGCCTTAGCTGTGAAGATAATTACATCTGTCTTATACTCAGTAAAGCCTCCGTTTGAACATAACTGGTTGTGGACTCTCATTTCACTACTAGCAATTGGGATAGCGGAGAATCTGGGTGTGTGGTGTTCTGGAGCCCGAAAACTACACTGGCGTCAAAAACACTAGGGGTTAATACCATCCAGCCCCCTGGGGTTAATACCATCAGATCCCACCACAACCCGAAGTTACGGACAACGGTAGCTTAACTGACAGAGTGCTTAAAGGGGTTCTCCGGTGCTTAAACATCTTATCATCCAAAGGATAGGGGATAAGATGCCTGATCGCGAAAGTCGCGCAGCTGGGGACACCCGTGATCATGCACGCGGCACCCCGTTTATAATCAGTCCCTGGAGCGTGTTCGCTCCGGCTCTGATTATGGGCGACTACAGGGCGTGTGGCGTGTGACGTCACGCCTGCGCCCCCGCGCGTCATCACGCTACGCCCCTCAATGCAAGCCTACGGGAGGGGGCATGATAGCTGTCACGCCCTCTCCCGTAGGCTTGCATTGCGGGGTGGAGCGTGACGTCACACGCTGGCGCAGGCGTGACGTCACACGCCGCCCACCCTGTAGTCGCCCGTAATCAGACCCGGAGCGAACACGCTCCTGGGACTGATTATAAACGGGGTGCCGCGTGCATGATCACGGGCGTCCCCAGCTGCGGGACTCCCGCGATCAGGCATCTTATCCCCTATCCTTTGTATAGGGGATAAGATGTTTAAGCACCGGAGAACCCCTTTAAGCAACAGATGGAACAGTCTATACAGCTTAGCCAGGCCCACGGACGTGACCAGTGACTTCAGAGACCTCAGGGTTTGCTGGGACTTGTAGTGGACTGGGACAATATTGATGCAGGCCACGCTGACTGAAGACAGATGACTTTGACTTGACTGACTTGAATGGGACTGACTATACCACAGTTGTAGCTTACTTGAAGACTTGGGGCTGCTGGACTGACTTGAGGCTTTCTATGGACTTCAGAAACACTCTTGGACTTGACCTTGCTGCAACTCAGCATAAGCAGGAAGAGATAGGGCAGAGGCTCCACCCAGGGCTTATATGGGGGAGACTCTAAGGCAGGGCCGGTTCTTCCTATAGGCGAAGTAGGCCATCGCCTATAGCGCATTTTCAAGGGGGGGAGCACTGCTGCCGGTGTCAACAAATTAAATCTTCATTCACTCACTGAATGAGCACCCCTGACCCCCCCCCCTGCGCATGGCGGTGCGGCGCCCCTGTGGCTTCAGCTGTTCTCGTATTATGGAAGATAAAGGGGGTCATGTAATGTATTGAGGCCAGCCGAGAAGAGCCAACCCCCTTTCAAATACGCAAATAAATCCGCCTGTATGTTCGGCATCCGACCTTGGTGAACTCAGCCTAGATCCGACTCAGCTGATGCCATCACTGATGACAACTTGTTATCAGTTGTATGGCATCCGGCGTCCATTGTTTCTGGCCAGCAAGCTGCGTTCCCCTGTCCGGTGCCCTCTGGCATGTCAAACCATGCGGCGTCAAAGTTGAGACGCTGGACAAATGTGAACTGTCCTGTTCAAATGAATGGGATCAATTCTAGCCTCAGTTTCCCTCCGGTCCAGACCTGACGGAAACTATGCCGGACGCCTGATATATGTGAACCCAGCATTAGAAGATAAGTGAATTTGAAAATGTAAAGCTGTACAGGGGCTCACCTCTGTAGTGCGAGCTGATAAGCGGCTCCTTTGTCTCCTGTTTCATTTATCCATTGGGAGGGAGTTTTCAATGTAGATCTCCAACCTGGGGCTCTGCGATTATTGCAAAAGAGCAACTCCCAGCATGCCCTGACAGCAACAGACAGCCTCCTACTGTCAAAGCATGCTGGAACTTGTAGTCTTTCTATAAATGGAGAGCTTACTCGTTTGAGTACAGTGCAGAATTACATATCCCTGCATGTCTTGGTAGCCTACAGCAAAAATCATTAAATAGGTAGGGCGGTAAAAAGGGGCGGAGACAATGGGCAGAGCCAGGGGGTGGCAAAATCGGTTTTCGCCTAGGACGGCAAAAATCCTTGCACCAGCCCCTGCTCTGAGGGGTCCCATAGGTCACCCTAAGGTCACGTGGTCACTGATACCTCACTGGGTTACACTCACATGACACTGGTAGTCACATGTTAACAATTCTTAAAGCTATAACAAATTTTATAAACATTATACAATATAATACAGGAAATATACATATATATATATATATATATATATATATATATACACAAGGGGACAGGTGTAGAGGGGGCCCAGGGGTCACTGTAGGGAGGCTGCCGGACAGGGCAGCAGGGGTACATGGGTACAACTTCCATACTGGGCCACCACATATTTGTGCTTTAAACCTAGGGTTCCTTTTATTTCTTCAGTACCTTGTCATCTAGTTTTGTTCCTAGACAATCCAGTTGGTTCTATGTTTGTTTTTGTGTGGTCCATGTGTTTGTATCATGAAGTCGCAGTCATATTTTCCCCCAGATTGTCTTATTGCTTTAGCCTCTTGTTAAACATCCGCTCAGCTTCTGTTTTTGTTCTTGAACCTAGTGTCTTGATGTTGCTTGGGTTGGGTTCAGTTTTTCAGATCAATGTTTTTATTTGGGATTAAGGGGAGATTCAGGGAGTTTAAAGGAAGCCAGTTGTATTAATTGTAATATTGTCTGTTTCTGTCTATATGATATCTTTGCTATCCCCAATGCTAAGATGTCCTCCACATTTGACAATGCAATCTAGTGTACATCTTGTTCGATACAAGCAGTTCTTGAACATCGGTTCGAGGGTGCATATTGCCGTGCCAGATGTGTGCAAATTGTTTATTTGGAAGCCTGGATCTAGAGGAATAACTGGCAAGACTGACATACATTGAGAACGTGTAGAGGAGTCTGCTGCCCACCGGGCAAGCACTCTCTGGGGCAGGGGCAAACTTTATAGTGACAGGGTCTGTTCCCCAGGACTGGCATATAACAAATATGGAGCCAATATTCAAAAAAGGGCCAAAAAGTGACCCCAGGAATTATCGGCCTGTTAGTTTACCCTCTGTTTTATGCAACTTGTTAGGGTTTTCTAAGAGATGCTATTTTGGAGTATCTCAATGAAAATGAATGTATGATAGGTTGGAGGTTTGGGCTGGGAAGTGGCAGATGAGCTTCAACACGGATATATGTAAGGTAATGCTCATGGGGAAGAATAACCAAGGCTGGGATTATGTATTTAATGGGAAAACACAGGGGGTGTCTGACGTGGAAAAGGACTTAGGAGTCTTAGTTAAAGGGGTTCTCCGGTACTTAAACATCTTATCCCCTATCCAAAGGATAGGGGATAAGATGCCTGACCCCGGGACCCCCGGGATCATGCACGCAGCACCCCGTTTGTAATCAGTCCCCGGAGCGTGTTCATTCCAGGACTGATTACTGGCGACTACAGGGCGGGCGGCGTGTGACGTCACGCTCCGCCCCTCAATGCAAACCTACGGGAGGGGGCGTGATAGCTATCACAGGATCTCACTTCAGTATAACAGAATCCACCATGGAGCAGTGGGCCCAGAACAGAGATACAAGGGATGCTTGAGGCAAGCTTTAGCCCACAGGACGACATCCTGTACTGGGACACCACACATGTGAACCACAATATACAAGTTAGATCTACCTGATGATGAGTGCCGCTACATTATTCTCTACTGATGGATAATAGTAATGTTCCTATTATTTACCTTCCTGCATTAATAAGTGTATTCATTTGTTCTTGCAACTATTACAGTATTCTGTTCTACTATCATTCCTAGGAGTATCTGAGTACTGGGAGTTATTGGTAGGATGATGAAAAAACTATAAGTGAAGTCTTGTTCTGCAGTCATGTGACAAGCCAGCATTGTTATATCCTGACTAGAGATGAACGAATTTTTGAAAAACTTTGATTCGGCTGATTCGCTGAATTTTCTAAAAAAAATTGGTTCGGTCCGAATTTATTTGCAGCGAATATGTATTAAAAACGGCTATTTCTGGCCTACATAGAGCCTCAATAGAGGTGTAGAACACTTTGCCTTGCTGTAACACGCATAGGGTGTGTGCTGGGTTAGTGAAATAATACTGTTATTCAGTATGACATGCCGATTAGAAGCATCTCTATTAGAATCACCGTTGCAGAGCTGCACAATGACAGAGCCTGGAGGTGTTGGCAGCATGAGGAGACCATTATAGTGGCTGAATGACACAGCCTGGAGTTGGTGGCAGCATGGGGAGAACATATAGTGGTTGAATGACACAGCGTGGACATGGCGGCAGCATAGGGAGACCATAGAGGGGCTGAATGACCCAGCCTGGAGATGACAACAGCCTAACGAGACCCTAGGGCCTCACAATTGAAAAGATTAAAGATATTTTTTTACATTTAAATTGAAGATTTCAAATAGATGAACCGAAAAAGTTTAATTTAATGTGCTAGCAGCATGAGGAGACCACATGGCGGTACAGTGACACAGCCTGGAGGCAGCGGAAGCATGAGGAGACTATATAGTGGCTGAATGATACAACCTGGAGTTGGCGGCAGAAAGACCAGACAATATAGTTGCTGAATGACAGCCTGGAGTTGGCGGCAGCATGAGGAGACCATATAGTGTCTGAATGGCACAGCCTGGAGGTGGTGGAAGCATGAGGTGACCATATAGTTGCAGAATGAGACAGCCTGGAGGTAGCAGCAGCATGAGGAGAACATATGGTGGCAGAATGAGACAGCCTGGAGCTGGCATCAGCATGAGGAGAACATATGGTGGCAGAATGAGACAGCCTGGAGCTGGCATCAGCATGAGGAGAACATATGGTGGCAGTATAAGACAGTCTGGAGGTGGCATCAGCAGCATCAGTAGTCCTGAAAGTGACCCGGTGACATAGTGGGGCGGTGGGTGGCAATACCAGTAGCCAGTGACGAAGGTGGGTGAAAAAAGGAGAACTTGGCATCAGATGTGTGGCAGGCGGGTGGCAGGATGAGAATAGTAGCTGAGGCAGGTGGGCAGAAGAAAACGGTCTCTTTTGTAAAAGTGTTAGTGTGCACAAGTAAGTATTGAGGAGATCCCATCCCTTCCCCAATATCGCGCCACACCCCTACCCCTTAATTCCCTGGTTGAACTTGATGGACATATGTCTTTTTTCGACCGTACTAACTATGAGATGCATTAGGTAAAACTTAACTTTTAATAATATTCTTGGGATAAAGAATGGAAGGGAACAACGTATTGTGCATTGTAGCAGGTGGGGGTAAAAAATTCCCCTGTAAGACCCTACTCTCGCCCTGTTAATTCCCTTCTTGGCAAGTGTTACTCGCCCTAAAAAGGGCGGCCCCACACAGGAAACTCTCCCTATTTACACCTAAAAACCCTATTAAATGGTAGTGTTTGTAGGTGGAAATAGGGAGAGGTTCCTATGTGGTGCCGCCCTTTTTAGGGCGAGTAACACTTGCCAAGAAGGGAATTAATAATGCGAGAGTAGGGCCTTACAGGGGAAGTTTTTACCCCCACAGGTTACAAAGGACCATGCTTTGTTCCCTTCCACCTTTTACCACATCGGAGCCATGGTTCTCCCATGCCGCTTTATGTGACTCTGCATATGTTGACCCAGGGCCAACACTGGGACCCTGGCCACGCTTCACCTTCTGCTTAACACATCTTGATGAAAAACTGCCACACCACCAAGTAGCTGATTTTCCCACCAACAGTCCGCACTAATTTACTGCTACTGCTGCCAACTCCAGGAACCCTTGTTCCATTACCTCCCTGGAAGGTAGGCTGCCACGAAGCAGGCGGTCTACCCAGGGCTCGTTTGGCTCCAGAATTTCCACTTCTGCCACCATGCTGACTGCCAACCATGCTACCACCTTGCTTGCATAGCTGCTGCCTCATGGGTAACCTGCAACCCTCTTCTCCTGATGATGATGAAGCTCCTTCTGCACCCAGCTCCCAAGTGCGATCGGCTTCATCATCATTGAGTTGTGTCTGCATGTCACTGATGTCCTCCTCAGGTTCCTCAACAGTGTCTGCTTCAGGTGCCTGAACGCTCGCAACACCACCTCCCACGTCAATCTCCTCACTTTTGGCTGGCCTTTCACAGTATCTAGGCCCCATAAGATTTTAACAGGAACAAAATGGTACAACACTTAGATGTACGTATGTGGTATGCACATATGAGGGGAGGACAATGCACTCCAGTATGCTTAAAACAGTATTTGTCTAAAATACCAGCAGGTGTGTACTTTTGGCTGGCCTTTCACAGTATCTAGGCCCTTAAGACTTTAACAGGAACAAAATGGTACACCACTTAGATGTACATATGTGGTATGCACTTATGAGGGGAGGACAATGCGCTCCAGTATGCTTAAAACAGTAATTGTCCACAACACCAGCAGGTGTGTACTTTTGGCTGGCCTTTCACAGTATCTAGGCCCTTAAGATTTTAACAGGAACAAAATGGTACATCACTTAGATGTACGCACAGGTTACACTTAATAGAGGACAATATGCTTTTAGTGCTCTGCTCACTCTAACTGGCTGGCTACTATTAGCTTTTCAGTTGTTGTACACACCAGTGCTGTCGCTGTGTACTACACCCAAAATTGCACTTTCTCTCTCAGTCTCACTCCCTTCCCTATCAGCGCTTCTAGGCTGGATTTGGGCTTGAGGTGAATCACTGCTGGAAAAATGCTTTTCTCTGCAACACACACTGCTCTCTGTCCCTCTCTCTCTGTAATAGAACGCTGTTGTGACTGACCACAAGATGGCTGCTGATTATATAGGGCTGTGACATCACAGGAGTGGCTGGCTGCTGATAGGCTGCATGTGATTCAGGGTCATCCTGCCTGCTTGTTCCCGCCTTCCCAGGATTCCTTGCCCCATGTCCCCACATGTGGATCCGTCATTTTAGATGCCCTGGAGCCTGGACCGCACTAAATGGAGTTTAATGTTGTTGCTGTTTCCCCAACAACAAAACGATCAGTCTGTTTAAAGGGGGTACTGCGCTGTCCCAGCGTTCGGAACATTTTGTTCCAAATGCTTTGAGCGGGCGGTGGGAGTCGTGACGTCACGGCCACACCCCCTGGTGATGTCACACCACGCCCCCCTCAATGCAAGTAGACTTGCATTGAGGGGGCGTGGCACCCACCACACCCCCTCCCATAGACTTGCATTGAGGGGGCATGGCATCAAGAGGGGCATGGCCGTGACTTCACGACCCCGCTGCCCGCACCCAGTGTTCTAAACGAACGCTGAGTGCTGCACAAAGATCGTGGGGGACCCCTGCGATCAGACATGTTATCCCCTATCCTTTGTCTAGGGGGGAGTACTCCTCCAATCCTTCCCTGCGGAGATTCGCGAGGGCCCATACATACATAGGGACTATGGATGCCATGTCAGCAACGGTCGGGGACTGATCTGATTACCTCCATAACCTGTTTGATTTTCAGATTAAGACCTGCTAAAGCGGCAATGTGCCCCTTTAAACGTTTTATCTGTAGTTACCCAAATACATACTTTATTTTTTATTTTTTTATTATTTGTCCGTATATCGGTCAATGTATTCATAGTAACACTTTGCCAGAAGATATCCCCCTTTGTTCCACCGTTTTTCATGAGATTCTCCCTGCTGGACCCACAGCTGGATATTAGTTGCACCCTAGACCCACACTGTACACTGGAAATATACTGGCTATATGTTTTTTTCGGTATTGCGCTCGTGGTGTAATCACTAAAGGTGAACCAGTACCTGTGTGATCCACAAAAAAAATTGTCACCTGATGAGGGCACATATAGCGCCCCCTGTCTTTTGGTTCCAATTTTTTTTTCTATGCCAGTCTTCTTTAATAGTGTTGCTCGCGAATATTCGCAATACGAATTTTATTCGCGAATATCGCATATTCGCGAATTCGCGCATATCGCATATTCGCGAATTCGCGAATATCGCATATTCGCGAATTCGCGAATATTCACGAATATAGCACTATATATTCGTAATTACGAATATTCTTTTTTTTTTTTCACAGTAAACATCACAGTGATCATCCCTCTCTGCTTACAGCTTGTGTGGTGTAAAGAAGGCTCTAATACTACTGTGTGAGACTGGTGTGCGAATTTTCGCATATGTGAAAATTTGTGTATGCTAATTTTCGCATATGCGAAAGTTTACGTGGACAGGTTTTGTGTACACAAATTTTCGTGTGTGTTATTTTCGCATACGCGAATATTTGCATATGCGAACATAAACCGCGAATATCCGCGAATATATGACGGATATTCGTCCATATATTCGCGAATATTCGCGAATTCGAATATGGCCTATGCCGCTCAACACTATTCTTTAACAGGTAAAGGGGGTGTAGAAAGACTGCTCCTTTAAAGGGGTACTCCGCTGCTCAGTGTTTTGAAAACTGTTCCGAGAGTTGAGGCCGGGAGCTCGTGACGCCATAGCCCTGCCCCCTCATTAAGTCATAGCCCCGCCCTGCCCCCTCGATGCAAGTCTATGGGAGGGGGCGTGACGACTGTCACGCCCCCTCCCATAGACTTGCATTGAGGGGGCGGGGCTATGACGTCACGAGCTCCCGGCGCCGGCTCCAGCGTTTGGAACAGTTCCAAACACTCAGCAGCGGAATACCCCTTTAAAGCATCTCCTCTTAGTCTATTTGCTGGGGCCACAGAGTTTTACATGCTGTTTAGTAACCATCAGATTTTTACTACGTGGGCCGGACATTTGTAGTTATGCTCCAGGAAATGTGATCAAAGCAAAAGAATGAGATTAGAAAAAAAAAAAACACTTGACAATATGGTGAACCTTTTTATGAAAACTTTATACTAGCAGAACAAGAGATAAGGTGTATAGCTGAACACAGTTAATGTTTAACCCACTGGTGAGGTATGTATTCAACAACTGTTAGTCTGACATTAGTTCCTAGTAACAATTCTAAAGCCATCGAAACGTTTATCAGGAATAAAAAAAAAAAAAAAAAAAAAGATACAAAAACAAAAATCGAGCATTTTATAATCCCCTTGTGATCATTGTTGTCTAGAGTTTCCTATTTACATTTCTAGTTGATCCTCATATATGAATTCAACTGTTCATAATCCAGAGGAAAATGTATAAAGGGTACGTTCCCACACGGCGTATTTGCTGCGTATTTGGTGCTGCGTATTTTCCTACCCATTGACTTCAACAGAGAAAATAAAATACGCAGCAGCAAATACGCAGCAAATACGCCGTGTGGGAATGCACCCAAAAAGAGGACGATGATGGTCCCGGCGGCAATTTTTTTTATCTGTTTAAAGGGGTACTCCGCCCCTAGACATCTTATCCCCTATCCAAAGGATAGGGGATAAGATGTCAGATCGCCGGGGTCCCACTGCTGGGGACCCCGGGGATCGCTGCTGCAGCACCGCGCTATCATTACTGCACAGAGCGAGATCGCTCTGCACGTAATGACGGGCGATACAGGAGCCGGAGCAGCGTGACGTCATGGCTCCGCCCCTCGTGACGTCACGGCCCGCCCCAATCAATACAAGTCTATGGGAGGGGGCATGACAGTCGTCACGCCCCCTGCCATAGACTTGCATTAAGGGGACGGGCCGTGATGTCATGAGGGGCGGAGCCATGACGTCACGCTGCTCCGGCTCCTGTATCGCCCGTCATTATGCACAGAGCGAACTCGCTCTGTCCAGTAATGATGGCGGAGTGCTGCAGCGGCGATCCCCTGGGTCCCCAGCAGCGGGACCGCGGCGATCTAACATCTTATCCCCTATCCTTTGGATAGGGGATAAGATGTCTAGGGGCGGAGTACCCCTTTAAGTCTTGTGGCAACTTCGAAACTTAAAGGGGTACTCCGGTGAAAAACATTTTTTTTTAAATTAACTGGTGCCAGAAAGTTAAACAGATTTGTAAATTACTTCTATTAAAATCCTTCAAGTACTTGTTAGCAGCTGTGTACTACAGAGGAAATTCTTTTCTTTTAGGGTTTATTTTCTGTCTGACCACAGTGCTCTTTGCTCCACTAACTTCTCCACCCTCCATATACCTGTCTCTAACGTGATATACAGTGCTCGTTGCTGACACCTCTGCCTATGTTAGGAACTGTCCAAAGCTGGAGAAATTATAGCAAAATGATGCTGCTCTGGACAGTTCCTGATACAGACAGAGGTGTCAGCAGAGAGCACTGTGGACAGACGGAAAAGAAATCCAAAAAGAAAATAATTTCCTCTGTAGCATACAGCTGCTAATTAGTACTGGAAGGATTAAGATTTTTTAATAGAAGTAATTAACAAATCTGGCACCAGTTCTTTAAACTTTCTGGCATCAGGTCATTAAAAAAAAAAAAAAATTCCACTTGAGTACCCCTTTAAGACTTGCCCAAGATGGATTTTCCGGATGTCCAATAGACTGACATGGCACTTTTGACAAAAACCCTTGCAGAGAAAATGAAAACAGATATCCTGCTACTGGGACCATCATGGGAGGTAGGCTTTGAAGGGTATGTGCCATCAGAAAATGACCTGTTGTTTAAATCAGGTTTATATGTTAACCTTTTATTTTTTTTTAAGTTTGGGAATTTTTATTTTTAATTTTGGGATTTTTTAAATAATTTTCCATTTTACTTTCTGAATCTTATAATATTTAATATTCCTGAGATCTTGCATATTTTATTCTGGCCACTAGGCTAAAAATAAAGTGTGACTTTCTTTTCTGTACAGTTCATTTCCCAGTATTGCCCTAAATCCACCACCTTTCACATCACTTCCCCTTCCTCCCTGTGAAATAACATCTACAAAGGTCACAAAGAATGCCCAGTGACCTCTCCAACTCATTTGAATGGTGCACACCCTGTCTATTGTTGTTTATGGTCCATGGGTCCTGTTGTAAAGCATATCACTAAATTATGTTTGCCTCCATAATAATGCACAAAAAATTTTATAAAACAAATTGCAATCAGAAAATAGGAAATCGACTGGAAACAAATGACAAGTTAAATATCTGGATCTAATCAATAGGAAAAAAATATAGGCGATAAATAACTTTCAGACTAGGTTTCCACAGAAGTTTTTTTGGAAAACTGCTCCATTTTAAAGGAAATGGTAAATATAAAGGCAGGACTTCTCCTTCCTACTGGATCCACTTCTGACTTTGGTTAAAAAAAATGCAGTCTCAGTTTTCCAAAACCAAACACCTGAAAAAAAAAAAAAAAAAAAGGGGACCTCCGGTGGAAAACAAGTGAAAAACAAATGTTTTCAAATCAACTGGTGCCAGAAAGATAAACAGATTTGTAAAATACTGCTATATAAAAATCTTAATCCTTCCAGTACTTATCAGCTGCTGTATGCTCCACAGGAAGTTTTGTAGTTCTTTCCAGTCTGACCACTGTGCTCTCTGTTGACACCTCTGTCCATGTCCGGAGCTGTACAGAGTAGTAGCAAATCCCCATAGCAAACCTATCCTGCTCTGGACAGTTCCTGACACAGACAGAGGTGTCAGCAGAGAGCACTGTGGTCAGACTGGAAAGAACTGCACAACTTCCTCTGAGCACACAGCAGCTGATAATTACTGGAAGGATTAAGATTTTTATAGAAGAGTAATTTACAAATATGTTAAACTTTTTGGCACCAGTTGATTTGAAAACATTTTGTTTTCACCAGAGTACCCCTGTCCCTGAGGCCCTGCTCCTGTTTAGCTATTAGGGGTTCAGGTTTATCTCTAGAGGACTGCAAGGTCATTAGTAGTCATAGGGGGAGATTTCACATGCAGAGGAGAAGTTAACCAGTTGCCCATAGCAACCAATCAGATCACTTCATTTATTTTACAGTTGCCTTTTTAACAACAATAGAATTTGATTGGTTGCTATGGGAAACTGTGCCGTTGGCTGTCCGGGCATGCAAGTTGTAGTTTTGCAACAGCTGGAGGAATCCTGGTTGGGAAACCCTGCAATAAGGTATGGCAGCCGTGGTCATTCTACTTCAGACTAGTGTAGGGCGTGAATTTTTATTGCAAATATGCGCGTATTCGCTTGTCCCTTCTTTTAGCTTGTGGGCCAATGAGAAGGATCCAAATACACGTGAGGGAGGTTATCAACAACATCCCTAGCAACCAATAGTAACGTTGCCCACCCCTTTACTGTTTTCTTCCTTGAATACGCGAATACGTGCATTCGCGATTATGCAAAATGCAACAAATACGCGAATACACAACGAATATAACGAATGCGCGAAATTCGTGAATATAGGACAAATATTTGTCCGTATATTCGCAACATATCGTAAATTCGGATATGGCCAATGACGTTCATCACTACTTCAGACCTACACTTATAGTAATTAGAGTGTGGATAGGATCTAAATGAGTGTTTCCAAACCACTGTGCCTCCAGCTGTTGCAAAACTACAATTCTCAGCATGCCTGGACAGCGCATGCTGGGAGTTCTAATTTAGCAACAGCTGGAGGCACACTGTTTGGGAAACACTGATGTGAGTGTTTTTTCCTTGAATACAACACTGAATAAGCCTTTATGAATCGCTTTTTTATTCTTTGCTTTCTATGGAGGGCGATGAGTTCTGTGGTTCAGCCATCACACAGAATTCATAATCAGCTCTACCCACAATTAAACACACAATTAAATGTGCGCATCATCCACGAGGCCTTACAATGAGGGCGCGTCTAACCTCTTATCTTCCTAGATGTATCTCTCTAGATCTTGCGATAGGGGATTAAATGATGACATCAGGCGAGAAGGGGTTACAAGTGAGTATAACAAAAAAAAAATCTACTGAAGGCTTCACATCAAGCTACAGGAGAGCGCACATCAATATACGCTAAAGTCCTGATTTATGGCGTATGTGACATCTATAGAGTCGGGCGCAACACAGTAATTTAACCTTACACTTCCCTGTTTGATTCCTATTTTATAATCACAGATGTAAAGCCAACTATGCATACAAGGTGCCAAAAACAACAGGAATATAGACATGTTTTTGTGCTTCAAAATGCAATGTATAAAAAAAAAGAAACACCAATGTTTAGGGTGGAAAAAAGGGAGGGGGGGGGAAGAATGCTTTAGGACAATTAGGTTGGGTTCACATTATGGAATTTTCAAGCAAAATTTCAAAACGGAAATTCCACTGCAGCAGAGTCCCATTGCTGGAAATGGGATTCCGCTGCATAGTGCACACTGCGGAGTTGTCGAGGTGGGCTTTCCATCTGGACAATCCCCTTGAAAAGACTCAAGTGGGTCTGGTGGGTCTCCGCTATGCAGACATTGCCAACTATGGGGACAGCAATGTCTGCTGATTCAGTTGGCGCTGCCCACACTTGAAATTTCTGGCTGGATTTCATCCGTCCGGAGATTCTGCAGTGTGAACCTGGCCTTAGACTGGGTTCATATTGACGGAAACGCTGGCTGGAAAATTTTCAGCAGGAGATTGTGAGGGTGCCCAACTCCATCCTCATACAGTGGGGATCAAAAGTTTTGAGCACTCTAGGTAAAAATTTGTATTAATGTGCATAAAGGAAAGGAAAGATGGAAAAATCTCCAAAAGGCATCAAATTACAGATTAGATATTCTTATAATATGTCAACAAAAGTTAGATTTTATTTCCATTATTTACACTTTCAAAATAACAGAAAACAAAAAAATGGCATCTGCAAAAGTTTGGGCACCCTGAGGAATTTAAAGCATGCACTGCCCCCTTTGCAAAGCTGAGACCTGCCAGTGTCATGGATTATTCTCAATCATCATCTGGGAAGACCAGGTGATATCAATCTCAAAAGTTTTAAATGCCCAGACTCATCTGACCTTGCCCCAACAATCAGCACCATGGGTTCTTCTAAGCAGTTGTCTAGAAATCTGAAACTGAAAATAGTTGACGCTCACAAAGCTGGATGAGGCTAGAAGAAGATAGCAAAACGTTTTCAGATGTCAATATCCTCTGTTCGGAATGTAATTAAGAAATGGCAGTCATCAGGAACAGTGGAAGTTAAAGAAAGATCTGGAAGACCAAGAAAAATATCAGACAGAACAGCTCGCAGGATTGTGAGAAAAACAATTCAAACCCCACGTTTGACTGCACAATCCCTCCAGAAAGATCTGGCAGACACTGGAGTTGTGGTACACTATTCCACTATAAAGAGATACTTGTACAAATATGGTCTTCATGGAAGAGTCATCAGAAGAAAACCTCTTCTACGTCCTCACGACAAAAATCTGCGTTTGAACTTTGCAAATGAACATATAGACAAGCCTGATGCATTTTGGAAACAAGTTCTGTGGACCAATGAGGTTAAAATTGAACTTTTTGGCCGGAATATGCAAAGGTACGTTTGGAGTAGAAGGGGAACAGAATTTCATGAAAAGAACCTCTGTCCAACTGTTAAGCATGGGGGTGCTTTGGGGTTGTATTGCAGCCAGTGGCACAGGGGACATCTCACGAGTAGAAGGAAAAATGGATTCAATAAAATTTCAGCAAATTTTGGATGCTAACTTGATGCCATCTGTGAAAAAGCTGAAGTTAAAGAGAGGATGGCTTCTACAAATGGATAATGATCCTAAACACACCTCGAAATCCACGGGGGATTACATCAAGAGGCGTAAACTAAATGTTTTGCCATGGCCTTAACAATCTCCTGACCTCAACATAATTGAAAATCTATGGATAGATCTTAAAAGAGCAGTGTGTGACAGACAGCCCAGAAATCTCAAAGAACTGGAAGACTTTTGTAAGGAAGAATGGGCAAAGATACCTCAAACAAGAATTGAAAGACTCTTGGCTGGCTACAAAAAGCTTTTACAAGCTGTGATACTTGCCAAAGGGGGCAGTACAAGATATTAACTCTGCAGGGTGCCCAAACTTTTGCAGATGCCATTTTTTTGTTTTCTGTTACTTTGAAAATGTAAATGATGGAAATAAAATCTATCTTTTGTTGACATATAAGAATGTCCTATCTGTAATTTGATGCCTTTTGAAGATTTTTCCATCTTTCCTTGGCTTCTTTATGCACATTAATACAAATTTTTACCTGGGGTGCCCAAACTTTTGATCCCCACTGTATTACACACAAGGACAGAATAAAAATATGATAAAAAATAGTATATATACATATATATATATATATATATATCTATATATATGTGTGTGTGTGTATAAATGGATACAATCTACAGGGAGCAGGAGGGAAGTCCAAGAAATTGCAGAGTAAAATATATATAACCAAAGAGGTCTATATACACTGAATAAGATCACTGCTGCATGAGGGGGAGTGAAGTAAAGTGCAATAAAGTAATATAGGTAAAGGGAAAAATAAACTTAGGCTAACAATTGCCTAGCATATGTGCTAAAATCACACTAGAAATATCTAATCAATAAAGTACTGTGTGCAAAAAGCTACAAACAGAGCAACATATGTGAAAAGCAAAATGCCAGTGCAAAGGAATAGCAGCAGTGAGACTAGTGATAGATAATACATACAAGGCAGGACTCCGCAGCTCCGCTCCATCCCTCCAACACGTTTCTCTTTGTCAATCCCCATGAGTAGCTTTTGTAGCAGAAATAATGTGGGTCTCGCATAACACTATAAGGACTTTTGGCATTGCTAGGAGTTATTTACAGTCCAGTTAAAGTAAATTCTACTGAAGAGGGTCTTCACAGCTTGACCCACTGTGGTGAATATTCAGAAGACTTTTTCTTATGGTTAGCTGCATTACAATTCTCAATCACAGGCCATTAAGAGTTAATTGGTGGCAGAAGAGCACCTGTACAGTTTTGATTTCTTCTGACCTGAGAAACTTCCCAATGTAGAACAGATACACTCTCAATGTAAACTAGAGACAGTTCTTGGGTAATACTACTTCTAAAAGCCAATATGATTCAAAGTGATCGACCCATTGCTGACTTGAGTTGGAATTAGCAATTTGGAACTGGATTAAATGGGCACTGTCAAATACAATAACTTTTGATATGTCATAAAGCATGCAAAAACAATAAGTTTTGCAATTGCTTTCATCCAAAAATTTTCAATATTTCATACTGAAAAAGCCAGTCAAAAAAGTGGTCACTAGGGGTCTCCCTGCCTCCTGGGACATATACCATTCCGGCA
This sequence comes from Hyla sarda, assembly GCF_029499605.1. Classification (NCBI taxonomy): domain Eukaryota; kingdom Metazoa; phylum Chordata; class Amphibia; order Anura; family Hylidae; genus Hyla; species Hyla sarda. The sequence continues at coordinate 119,369,364 of NC_079198.1, read as the reverse complement.
CTGTCCAGTGGTCATGGACGTGTCAAGGCCACCATGAGTGATTGACAGGGCTGCAGGCAGGTCCAGAGCCCTCTGTGAGTCAGAGCAGAGTGAGGGAGGGGGAGGAGTCATCAGAGTGAGGAGAAGAGAGGGACACGCCTCATGCCCCTGCAGGGACAGAAACCTCACTGAGCAATGATGGCAAATAAATAAAAGTAATTCTGAGAGAAATATAGATTGTAGACACATAACAATTAGATGTACATGATCAGGATGAGGTACTGAGCAATATATAACAGTTTTTTTTGTGTGTGTGTGTCTGACAGGTAAGCTTTAATGTTCTTTTGCAGAGTCAGGGCTGAGCTAACTTACAGCACAGCAGGCTTGTCTGATCTAAGCCGGGGCTAAAAGCTGATTTAGACCTCCAGGGAGAGAGTGTTGGACCGCTCCTGAGGAAGTTTTCTTAGGACGGGAATGCATGGAGACTGGTGCACTTTTTAAACTCCCCCTACTGGTCTGTTGTCTACTATTTTGTGACCCCCTACAATTGTGGGTTTGTATATCATTAGAATTAATCTGTTGTTATTTAACTGTGACTGGGTTCTACTAGGCAGAAGTTGGGTTTACAAAGGACTGCATACTAAACAGCCAGTTTATTGGGGACAGTTGAACACACAATATTGGAGGTTCAGCACCCTTGGGGTGGGATCCATGGCCCCCACCCCGTGTGAAGTATTTTATCTTTTTATGGGCATGTTTTAATAGATTTTAGATGTTTTTTGTGTATTGTGAATCATGTGTAATTAATAAAGTATTGCATTTTCCATTATTTGGTGTGCGCCATTTTAGAGTGTTTTTTTATTTTCTTTCCTTCTTGAATTCAGGTTTTGTCCCTCAATTTTTTTTAAAATAATGTTGCATCTATTTGTACCCTGCCTCTATGTAGCAAAAGGATAAATGAAAATGGATATAAAATGTGGCCAATAGTATTAGGTGCTGACACTGAAAAATAACCACTAAATCTGGTAATAGACAGCCACGCCACCAAAAATCAGAGTAAAAAAATGGTTTACTTAAAGAAGATGCCAATAGACATGGGATATAATTAAGTTGTCAGGAAGCAGTGCAGACCAGTACTCCCTCCAACCACTGTTCCTACCTTTATTGACAATCTGCCCTAAAAGGCGGTTCCCAAACGGGTGGTTCCTACACTAGCTAAGTGCTCAAGGGCATCAGGGCAGGTGATACAGACCAGGTCAGCAACACACGTGCAAGGTAGGAGCCAAATCAGAAGACAAGGGGTAAACCAGGAACAAGCCAAAGAGTCAAAACCTAGAGAGAAGCATAGTACAAAAACAAAAACAAAATCTGAGCAAGCAAGAGTCAAACTAGGAGGGCAGCGTAGTACAAAATTTTCAGGGAAGAGAGTAGACAGGGAACAGGCAAAGGTCAGATAAGGATTATAGGCTCAGGGAAAGAGAAACAATAACACTGGTGACGGGAAAAACCACAATCAAGGGCATCTGACTGCAGGAGATGTCCAGTTTAAATATCCCACCCTCAGGTGTGAGTGCTGATGCCACAGCTTATTGTCCCAGCTCCTCCTTCTCCTGATTGGTCAGCGCAGGTAACAGAATTATGACTCCCGGCTCTGTCATAGAGATAATGAGATGATCCCAGTGGTGCCCTACAGGGACCGGACATGGCACAGGAGAAAGGGCAGGTAAAGTCATGACAGGATTTAATAATCTATCACAAGTTCTAAGACAGTCTTACAGGGGTTATCCAGGAAAAAACTTTTTTTTTTTTATATATCAACTGGCTCCAGAAAGTTAAACAGATTTGTAAATTACTTCCATTAAAAAATCTTAATCCTTTCAGTACTTATGAGCTTCTGAAGTTAAGGTAGTTCTTTTCTGTCTAAGTCCTCTCTGATGACACTTGTCTCGGGAAACGCCCAGTTTAGAAGCAAATTCCCATAGCAACCTCTTCTAAACTTAGACAGAAAAGAACAACCTTAACTTCAGAAGCTCATAAGTACTGAAAGGATTAAGATTTTTTAATAGAAGTAATTTACAAATCTGTTTAACTTTCTGGAGCCAGTTGATATATATATATATAAAAGTTTTTTGCCTGGAATACCCCTTTAAATCCATCTCATATCCCAACAATTAGTCAGGCTGCTACTGTATCCCTCCCTCACGCTTTAAACTGCGGCTTTGCTCAGCTACCGAGTATACGAACAAGCTCAAGAAGTCAGTAAATGTTGTTATTTCTTTCAAAGCAAAAACAAAATGATCATAAACGACAAGCACCTAAAGCACCCGTGAGGAAAAAAAAGGTTATCCTCAGGTAATAGCTACACGCAGACCGAGAAAATTGAGCCTCAGTCAAGGGAGGGGGCTGGAGTTCTGCTTTATCAAACAGCCATATATTTCTTCTGGGAATCTGCATGTAAACATGTGTTTTACCTCAAAGCAACAAAAACAACAATAATAACAACATGTCGATAAGAATCAGGACTTACAGATCAGCCGTCTATTTCAAATTATCAATGACCAGAGAAACAAAGCATTACACAAGGACTCTAATGTTATAAGAGACTATTTATCCTATCAATTACAATGTTTCTTATTCATGAGAAGAAATATACTTCCTTTTATGAAATTAGGTCTAACATTCTAAATCTTAGCAAAAGGAGAATGAGACGAGAGAGACAGTACAAATACTAAGCCGCCAATAGATGGAGATCTGAAGTTAAAGGGGTATTCCGGGCGAAAACATCCAAAGGATAGGGGATAAGATGCCTGATCGCGTGGGTCCCGCCGCTGGGGGACCCCCGTGATCTCGCACGCCGCACCCCGTTAAAATCAGTCCCCGAAGCGTGTTCGCTCCGGGTCTGATTACTGTCGATTACGGCTGTCACGCCCCCTCAATGCAAGCCTATGGGAGGGGGCGTGACAGCTCCGTGATTGACAGTAATCAGACTGTGTGTTCGCTCCGAGGGACTGATTTTAACGGGGTGAGGCGGGCAAGATCATGGGGGTCCCCAGCGGCGGGACCCCCGCGATCAGGCATCTTATCCCCTATCCTTTGGTTAGGGGATAAGCTGTCTAAGTGCTGGAGTACCCCTTTAACCCCTTAAGGACTCAAGGTTTTTCCGTTTCTGCACTTTCGTTTTTTCCTCCTTACCTTTTAAAAATCATAACCCTTTCAATTTTCCACCTAAAAATCCATATTATGGCTTATTTTTTGCGTCGCCAATTCTACTTTGCAGGGACATCAGTCATTGTACCCAAAAATGCACGGCGAAACGAAAAAAAAAATCATTGTGCGACAAAATCTAAGAAAAAAGGCCATTTTGTAACTTTTGGGGGCTTCCGTTTCTACGCAGTGCATATTTTGGTAAAAATTATGCCTTATCATTATTCTGTAGGTCCATACGGTTAAAATGATACCCTACTTATATAGGTTTCATTTTGTCGGACTTCTGGAAAAAATCATAACTACATGCAGGAAAATTTATACGTTTAAAAATGTCATCTTCTGACCCCTATAACTTTTTTATTTTTCCACGTACAGGGCGGTATGAGGACTCATTTTTTGCGCCGTGATCTGAAGTTTTTATCGGTATGCTTTTTGTTTTGATCGGACTTTTTGATCACTTTTTATTCATTTTTTAATGGTATAAAAAGTGAACAAAATACGCTTTTTTGGACTTTGGAATTTTTTTGCGCGTACGCCATTGACCGTGCGGTTTAATTAATGATATATTTTTATAGTTCAGACATTTACGCACACGGCGATACCACATATGTTCATTTATTTTTTTTTTTTACAATGTTTTATTTTTTTATGGGAAAAGGGGGGTGATTCAAACTTTTATTAGGGAAGGGGTTAAATGACCTTTATTAACATTTTTTTTTTACATTTTTTTTGCAGTGTTATAGGTCCCATAGGGACCTATAACACTGCACACACTGATCTCTTATACTGATCATTGCTATCCCATAGGGACCTATAACACTGCACACACTGATCTCTTATACTGATCATTGTTATCCCATAGGGACCTATAACACTGCACACACTGATCTCTTATACTGATCATTGTTATCCCATAGGGACCTATAACACTGCGCACACTGATCATTGTTATCCCATAGGGACCTATAACACTGCACACACTGATCTCCTATGCTGATCACTGGCGCGTATTAACACGCCTGTGATCAGTGTTATCGGCGCTTGACTGCTCCTGCCTGGATCTCAGGCACGGAGCAGTCATTCGCCGATCGGACACCGAGGAGGCAGGTAAGGGCCCTCCCGGTGTCCGGTCAGCTGTTCGGGACGCCGCGATTTCACCGCGGCGGTCCCGAACAGTCCGACTGAGCAGCCGGGTCACTTTCACTTTTGCTTTAGAAGCGGCGGTCAGCTTTGACCGCCGCTTCTAAAGGGTTAATACCGCACATCGCCGCGATTGGCGATGTGTGGTATTAGCCGCGGGTCCCGGCCGTTGATGAGCGCCGGTACCGACGCGATATGATGCGGGATCACGGCGCGATCCCGCTTCATATCGCGGGAGCCGGCGCAGGACGTAAATATACATCCTGCGTCGTGAAGGGGTTAAGCTGACTTTGTAAAAACAGACGTGTACTATTGAATAGAGCAAAATACCCTGATGCAGGATATAGGGGGAGATTTATCAAAACCTGTGCAGAGGAAGAGTGGGTGCAGTTGCCCATAGCAACCAATCAGATTGCTTCTTTCATTTTCCACAGGCCTCTAAAGAGGCCTGTGGAAAATGAAAGAAGCAATCTGATTGGTTGCTATGGGCAACTGGACCGCTCTTCCTCTGCACAGGTTTTGATAAATCTCCCCCATAGACCTTTTTGAAAATCTTGTGCACTTTTGAAGAGTGGTTCAAGGTTGAAGTTTGCACCTAATTCATCATGAGGCTTGCACTATAATGGTAAATTTGGCGCAATTGCACAAAATTTGCACATCTATGTCCACGATATAGTGTAAAATACACCAACATTGATCCATGTCCCCGCTGTTTGTGTGTGTTCGCTGATATGTCACATGAGATGCTTCACGATGTGTTTGTGTTTTTTTTTTTTTTTTCTCCTTCTCTCTTCAAAATAACATTAACATACATACATAGTAATTTGGGTCGGAAAACAGAGTGTTTTTTCTTTTCCCATCCATCAAGTGCCTCCTTCTTCTGATTGCATCTGGAGCAATTTATCTGTGTATTTAGGGAAATAGACACAAAACACTTCCTCGTGAACTGTCTGCAGCCAGGTGAACACACAACGCATTTAAAGGGGAAGTGCTTCCAAATTTTTTGTGCCGTGTAAGGGGTGCTATGGGGTCACGTATGTACAGTACATATGACTCTAGGAAACTTGAATTGTGCGGACGCCTCCTCGCAACTTACAGGACTTTGATCATCAGCAGGAGCGGGACCTACACCACATTAAACAGGGGATTTTAAAGGGGTACTCCTGTGGTAAACATTTTTTTTTTTTTTTTATCAACCGGTGCCAGAAAGTAAAAAAGATTTGCAAATGACTTCTATATAAAAATCTTAATCCTTCCAGTACTTATCAGCTGCTGTATACTACAGAGGAAGCTCTTTTCTTTTTGAATTTCTTTTCTGTCTGACCACAGTGCTCTCTGCTGACACCTCTGTCCGTGTCAAGAACTGTCCAGAGCAGGAAAGGTTTTGTTATGGGGATTTGCTCCTGCTCTGGACAGTTCCTGACACGGACAGAGGTGTCAGCAGAGAGCACTGTGGACAGACAGAAAATAAATTAAAAAAGAAAAGAACTTCCTGTGGAGCATACAGCAGCTGATAAGTACTGGAAGGATTAAGATTTTTAAATAGAAGTCATTTACAAATATGTTTAACTTTCTGGCACCAGTTGATTTAAAAAAAAAAAAAAATTCCCATTGGAGTACTCCTTTAACCCCTTAGTGACCAGCCATATGCATTTTTTACAGCAGTCACCAAAAGGTCTTCAACTATGCTACCGCCTTTTTACAGCGGGCAGACAGCCGGCCAGCACAGGTCTCGTGTGAGATCGGCTGTAGCGTGACAGTCGGGCTCTAGTGTTAAAGGGGTACTCTGGTGGAAACCTTTTTTTTTTTTTTTTTTAATCAACTGGTGCCAGAAAGTTAAACAGATTTGTAAATGACTTCTATTAAAAAATCTTAATCCTTCCAGTACTTATTAGCTGCTGAATACTACAGAGGAAATAATTTTCTTTTTGGAACACAGAGCTCTCTGCTGAATCATGAACACAGTGCTCTCTGCTGACATCTCTGTCCATTTTAAGAACTGTCCAGACTAGGAGAAAATCCCCATAGCAAACAGTTCCTAAAAATGGACAGAGATGTCAGCAGAGAGCACTGTGCTCGTGATGTCAGCAGAGAGCTCTGTGTTCCAAAAAAAGAAAATAATTTCCTCTGTAGTATTCAGCAGCTAATAAGTACTGGAAGGATTAAGATTTTTTTAATAGAAGTAATTTACAAATCTGTTTAACTTTCTGGCACCAGTTGATTTAAAAAAAAAAAAGTTTTCCACCGGAGTACCCCTTTAACTGCCAGAAATAAAGGAACCTAAGATTCTGGCAGTAGATGCAGTAGTCGGATGGTGACTTCTCCATCTAAGGTCTAACTGTCAAACCTGTGACCCTCTAGCTGTTGCAAAACTACAACTCCCACCATGCCCGGACAGCCGTTGGCTGTCCGGGCATGGTGGAAGTTGTAGTTTTGCAACAGCTGGAGGGTTGCAGCGGTTTGACACTACAAGTAAATAGCCTGTAATTATTATTCTGACATAATATACTACATTATTAGGGTCCATTCACGTTAAAAAATATCTGCCCCGACGGAGACTCCGTGTGCAGTGGGCGGATCCGAAATCGGTCGGCTCCATGACCACACAGACATGCGTTGTCCCGGTGGAGGGCAATGGTAGTAGTTGCGGAATTCCGGCAAAATAATTAACATGTTCATTATTTCGGGTACGGCGTGCACCAGTGCAGTTGAATCCCATTGTAAAAAATAAGAGGCTGCCGCACTGAAATTTCTGAGCAGAATTTTAGAGCGGAATTTCACTCGGAAATTTCGTTGTGTGAATGGGCCCTAATAGAAATGATTAAAAGATTGCAAGTCAAAGTCCTCTTGGGAGAATAATGAAATAAAATAAAATTTAAAAAATTCACATACAAAAAAACAACAACGCTTTTTTGGTATCACTATGTCTATAACGACCTGGACTACAAAGTTATCTTATTAATCATCTTGCATGGTGAATGCTGGGAAAATATAAATCAATCAATCAATAAAAATATATAATGCCATTATTACTGTTATTTGTTAATCCACCTAGCAAAATAAAAAAAATGTAAATAAAACCATTCAAATCAAAGTCATATGTCCCCCAAAATTATACTGTGGTAGTGGAGTGGGGGGGGGGGGTAAGGTGCAGGGCAGATGTTATTACCCAAGGGGCAGATGGTATTAAACCCTTGTGTTCGTGACGCCAGGGCGTGGTTTAGCCATAAGCGTCTGAAGGTATACCGCTGGATCCTGGGCTAGGCACGGGGGCAATGAAGACACTGACGCCAAGTTATGGAACAACGGTAGCTTTACTGAGAGTAGACAGTTGTTACAGTCTATGCAGTACAGCCAGGGCCCAAGGAGGTGACTGTGTACTTGACTTGTGGCTGCAGGACTTGACTTAAAGGGGTACTCCCGTGTAAAACTTTTTTTTTTTTTATGAACTGGTGCCAGAAAGTTAAACAGATTTGTAAATGACTTCTATTAAAAAATCTTTACCCTTCCTGTACTTTTTAGCAGCTGTATGCTACAAAGGAAGTTCTGTTCTTTTTGAATTTCTTTTTTTGCCTTGTCCACAGTGCTCTCTGCTGACACCTGATGTCCGTATCAGGAACTGTCCAGAGCAGGAGAAAATCCCCATAGCAAACCTATGCTGCTCTGGAGAGTTCCTGACACGGACAGAGGTGTCAGTAGAGAGCACTGTGGTCAAGACAAAAATTTTTTTTTTTTTAAAAACAGAATTTCCTCGGTAGTAGCATACAGCTGCTAAAAAGCACAGGAAGGGTAAATATTTTTTAATAGAACTAATTTACAAATCTGTTTAAGTTTCTGGCACCAGTTGACTTATTAAGACCTAAAAAAAAACAATGTTTTCCACCGAGGTACCCCTTTAAGGCCTCCAATGTTCTGGACACATACTCTGAGACGTCTTGACTGGACTGGACCTCAGGAACAAGAGCAGAGCTCAAAAAGAGTGAGGCTAGCACCACCCAGGGTTTATAAGGGTGAGATGAGCATGGAGCCCATAGGTCACCTTTGGGGTCAGCTGATCATTGATACCTCCTGGGTAACAATCATATGGTAAATTTATTAAAGCTACAATACAAAATAAAATAAAATATACAACTTATATACATGAGGGATATAACTGCAGGGGGCCCTGGGGACACGGAGGGACACTGCCTGACAGGGCAGGAAAGGTATGAGGAAAATCCATCCTGTACTGGGCCACCACAATACCAAAGGCAGAGGAATACATTTGGCATTGCTGTGATCATACCCATAGAGCACTGTTTCCCCCAACAGGAGTGCCTCCAGCTGTTGCAAAATTACAACTTCCAGCCAAAAGAGTTATGGAAACAATGCAGCACGTGGTGCTATACTGTTTATACATGTCACATCAGCATCAATGGGAGTTATGTGAATGGAGTAAAGCAGCCAGCCAGGGGGCCCTGGTTCTAGAGCAGTGTTTCCCAACCAGGGTGACTCCAGCTCTTGCAAAACTTCAACACCCAACATGCCCGGACAGCCATGCTGAGAGTTGTAGTTTTGCAACAGCTGGAGGCCCCCTGGTTGGGAAACACTGCCGCAGAGTAAAGCAATAATGCTATTTTTACTGCACAGTAAATTTACAATACTTGTCTCCTCTTCATTAAAGGGGTAGACACTATGTATCGCGTGTCACCCCAAATATTGCAATAATATACGTTTGGTCTCCGTATACTGCATTTTTATTTTGCAGCTGACCACTTTGCATGGACTTGACAAAAATTGTCTAATATACCACAATCTAATTCCCCCTGATGACGCTACATTACAGTGGCAGAAACGCGTTGGGATACATTTTTTCTTTGAATTAGCTTTGTTTAAGTAACTTTGGAAAACCACATGAACATGTGGTAGCTGCTTTACACTGCTGTCCGGGCATGCTGGGAGTTGTAGTTTTGCAACATCCTGAGGTCCGCAGGTTGGAGACCACTGGTCTATAGGGTATCACTTGTGTCCGTCATGGGATGGACGTGTTACAGGGTAAACTCCCTTATACTGCTCTTATGACATACAAAATTACTAACTTTTACAGCCTTAGGGTAGGTTCACACAAGCGGATTTTTCGCTGCGTATTTGAAAGTGGTCGAGCTCTTCTCAGCTGTCCGCAGCAGATTTTCCGCAGCAGAATTTACGCTTCAGAAAATCCGCTGCAAGCCCCATTGAAGTCAGTAGGGACTTTGCGGATTTTCCGCAGCATAAATTCCACCGCGGAAAATCTGCTGCGGACAGCCGAGAAGAGCCCGCCCACTTTCAAATACGCAGCGGCAAACCCGCAAAAAAATCCGCCCGTGTGAACGTACCCTTACACTAATGCAAACAAATAAAAGGCCAGAGAGCTACACGCAGAAATCGGACTCATCTTTATGTTTCTGGCAACCTGTGTTTTGTTCTGGTAACCTTCATTTCTAGGAGATCATTCTGTGTGTGGGATAACGCATACTATGTAAGGACAAGGCGGTGTTGTTCCATTGAGATATGACAATGGTTCCAGTATGAAAACGTGCTTAACACCAGCGTTCCTTTTTTGCATATACTTTGTATACAGAAAATATCATTAAGCCGCGAAAGTAACGATTAGGGACAACACAAAGGTACTAAGCAAATTCTTCGTTGGTGCCAAATATTGTCATGTTTCGAAGCTATCAAGATCCAAATGTGAATGAAGAGAAAAAAATTGTTGCACCATTTAAAGGGGCATTCCCATTGAAGTTATTTTTCTCCATATCTTAAAGGGATATGCGCTGAGCTCAGCTCCTGTTCATCTACTTCTGGTCCCGCAGTCTTCTTTCAGCTTTTGAAACTAGAGCTCAATGCAGGACCTGCCCACTCTGGCAATGATTGGTTGAGCAGGAAGGTCCTACACCAATCTTTCATTTACGGGGGACCGGAAGGAGATGAATGGAAGGTATGGAGGACCAGGGTAGGTAAGTATACCTTTTTTATTCTATTTTTCTCCGATTCTAGTATCATATGATTTTTTTTCTCCAAACAACTGGAATACCCCTTTAAGGTACATTCAAACAAGCAGATTTTACGCTGCGGATCCGCTGCTGAAGAACCTCTGTATGCTGCCTTTACATGTGCCTGCTCGGAGTGGCAATATGCCGCTACGAGCAGATACAGTACGATGTGCGAGTCGCTGCGCGCATGCGCAGTATCCTCACACATTGTGGCAGCTCTCGGCCTAGCTAATAGAGCAGAAGGAGCGGACGCGACGTGCGCGAGTACACCGCGCATGCGCGGCAACTCGCACATTGCTTCAGTGTGTCTGCATGTAGCGGTGTATTGCCGCTCCAAGCAGGCCCATGTAAAGGCAGCATACAGAGGTCCTTCAGTGGCGGATCCACAGCGTAAAATACGCTGTAAATCCACTCGTCTGAACGTACCCTTAAAGGGAACCTGTCATCAGATGTTACCCTGTATAACCATTGGCAACAGGTTTTATAGGGTAAAATCAGCTTGCTTACCACATTGGAATACAGCCCAGAGCCACGCCCTGGGACTACTTACTCCTAATTTACACACAGAGTAGGACAACTTAAAAACATATTTTCTCCAGGATCGCTGCCGGCCTTGAAGACTTCCCAATCTGTTGCCAAAGGTTATATAGGGTAAAATCTGATGACAGGTTCCCTTTAACTATGTGCTTGTAAATGAGATCAGAGCTACAATAACCCAGTCAGACTATCACTCCGATCAGCGAGGAGTTAGAAGTGGGGACTCAGAGCTCTCTACCTTCATCAGGTCTTGTTTAACTTGTATTACACAGCTCAAAAAAAGAAAGGGAACACTTAAACAACCCAATGTAACTCCAAGTCAATGACACTTCTGTGAAATCACACTGTCCACTCAGGAAGAACACTGATTGACAATCAATTTCACATGATGTTGTACAAATGGAACAGACAACAGGTGGAAATTATATGCAATTAGCAAGACACCCCAATAAAGGAGTGGTTCTGCAGGTGGTGACCACAGACCACTTCTCAGTTCCTATGCTTCCTGGCTGATGTTTTGGTCACTTTTGAATGCTGGCGGTGCTTTCACTCTAGTGGTAGCATGAGACGAAGTCTACAACCCTAATCAATGGTACATCAATGCGAGCTGTGGCAAGAAGGTTTGCTGTGTCTGTCAGCTTAGTGTCCAGAGCATGGAGTCGCTACCAGGAAACAGGCCAGTACATCAGGAGGCGTGGATGAGGCTGTAGGAGGGCAACAACCCAGCAGCAGGACCACTATCTCCGCCTTTGTGCAAGGAGGAGCAGGAGGAGCACTGCCAGAGCCCTGCAAAATGACCTCCAACAGGCCACAAATGTGCATGTGTCCACTCACACGGCCAGAAACAGACTCCATGAGGGTGGTATGAGGGCCACAGGTGGGGGTTGTGCTTACATCCCAACACCGTGCAAGACGTTTGGCATTTGCCAGAGAACACCAAGATTGGCAAATTCACCACTGGCGCCCTGTGCTCTTCACAGATGAAAGCAGGTTCACACTGAGAACCTGTGACAGACGTGACAGATTCTGGAGATGCCGTTCAGAACGTTCTGCTGCCTGCAACATCCTCCAGCATGACCGGTTTGGAGATGGGTCAGTAATGGTGTGGGGCGGCATTTCTTTGGGGGTCCGCACAGCCCTCCATGTGCTTGCCAGAAGTAGCCTGACTGCCATTAGGTACCGAGATGAGATCCTCAGACCCCTTGTGAGACCATATGCTGGAGCGGTTGGCCCTGGATTCCTCCTAATACAAGACAATGGTAAAAGTAAAAAAGTTAATTATTAATTAAAATTCACACTTAAATGTTATTTTGGGGTCCAATTCATTATATAAGCCTTATAAAAGTCTAACAACTAGAATTAGAATATTACAATGTTAGCTATTAAAATGTTTATGAAGAGAAGGTGCAGCTAACAATTTAAACAAAACCAGACCGCCACGGATGTATGGGATTTATTTTCCATGTGTTTATTGTTTTGCTATCAACAGGACCCTGTTTGTGTCAATGCACTAATAGTGACTAAATGGTTAATATCCTAATTTTTGTAGGTTTACGTAGCGAAGGTCCCAGCCTGTTTGTTTGTTTCAATTTTGGATGAAGAAAGTTGGAGCTCAGGAGAAAATTCTAATGGAGCGATTATGGAATTGTATACTACCTAACGCTGCATTCACACCAAACAAAAGGGATTGATTAGTGATTAAACTGCGCTCCGTCTACTTCTTGTCTTTTGTTTCTATATTATGAAAATGCTGTCGGTTCAGAATACTAATACCGACTGGCTGCGCATTTTCTACTTGCTTTTCTTTTCTTCCCCCTCTTTACAAATATATGTTTTTCCCCAAGCAGTATGTATTTTAATTCTTCACAAATTGAGTTTAAACATTAACAAAAAGAGAAACTCGATAACTTTTAAGTCTCTACCTGAAAGACTTCTCCTGCGAGAGTTTGTAGAGTGAAGAACTACAAAATGTCAGATTTGTCTCAGAAGAACTGATGAAATCTCAATTATCTTCCACTTCTGAGATACAAACATAAAATAAGCTAAAATATCCTGAATGAAGTGGCAGACATACAGTTAGTACATCCAGGCTGCAAGGACCCGGAGATCTGACATTTTAAATGACCCTGGGAAAACAGTAAAACGGGCAAGATAAAGAATAGCAAACACATCACTGTTAAATGCACAAAAGTTAAAAGAAACACTTCAGGCAAAACTAAAGCACCAAAGCGGATTTACTTATCAAATTGAGCCACAATTCTGGTGCAGATGTCCATATGTGACAGTTATTGAAATAGGCACTATCATTTGAACAAACTTTGCATAGATCAATAGTACGATAGAATATAAGAAACATTGAGATATACAGTGGGGATCAAAAGTTTGGGCACCCCAGGTAAAAATTTGTATTAATGTGCATAAAGAAGCCAAGAAAAGATGGAAAAATCTCCAAAAGGCATCAAATTAAAGATTAGACATTCTTATAATATGTCAACAAAAGTTAGGTTTTATTTCCATCATTTACACTTTCAAAATAACAGAAAACAAAAAAATTGCGCCTGCAAAAGTTTGGGCACCCTGCAGAGTTAATATCTTGTACTGCTCCCCTTGGCAAGTATCACAGCTTGTAAATGTTTTTGTAGCCAGCCAAGAGTCTTTCAATTGAGGTATTTGAGGTATCTTTGCCCATTCTTCCTTACAAAAGTCTTCCAGTTCTTTGAGATTTCTGGGCTGTCTGTCACGCACTGCTCTTTTAAAGTCTATCCATAGATTTTCAATTATGTTGAGGTCAGGAGATTGTGAAAGCCATGGTAAAACCTTCAGTTTACGCCTCTTGATGTAATCCCCCGTGGATTTTGAGGTGTGTTTAGGATCATTATCCATTTGTAGAAGCCATCCTCTCTTTAACTTCAGCATTTTCACAGATTGCATCAAGTTAGCATCCAAAATTTGCTGAAATTTTATTGAATCAATTTTTCCTTCTACTCGTGAGATGTTCCCTGTGCCACTGGCTGCAATACAACCCCAAAGCATGATTGATCCACCCCCATGTTTAACAGTTGGACAGGGGTTGTTTTCATTAAATTCTGTTCCCCTTCTTCTCCAAATGTACCTTTGCTCATTCCGGCCAAAAAGTGCAATCGGTCCACAGAACTTGTTTCCAAAATGCATCAGGCTTGTCTATATGTTCATTTGCAAAGTTCAAACGCTGATTATTGTGGTGAGGACGTAGAAGAGGTTTTCTTCTGATGACTCTTCCATGAAGACCATATTTGTACAAGTATCTCTTTATAGTGGAATAGTGTACCACAACCCCAGTGTCTGCAAGATCTTTCTGGAGGGATTGTGCAGTCAAACGTGGGTTTTGAATAGTTTTTCTCACAATCCTGCGAGCTGTTCTGTCTGATATTTTTCTTGGTCTTCCAGATCTTGCTTTAACTTCCACTGTTCCTGATGACTGCCATTTCTTAATTACATTCCGAACAGAGGATATTGACATCTGAAAACGTTTTGCTATCTTCTTATAGCCTTCTCCAGCTTTGTGAGCGTCAACTATTTTCAGTTTCAGATTTCTAGACAACTGCTTAGAAGAACCCATGGTGCTGATTGTTGGGGCAAGGTCAGATGAGTCTGGGCATTTAAAACCTTTGAGATTGACATCACCTGGTCTTTTCAGATGATGATTGAGAACAATCCATGACACTGGCAGGTCTCAGCTTTGCAAAGGGGGCAGTGCATCCTATAAATTCTGCAGGGTGCCCAAACTTTTGCAGACGCCATGTTTTTGTTTTCTGTTATTTTGAAAGTGTAAATGATGGAAATAAAATCTAACTTTTGTTGACATATTATAAGAATGTCTAATCTGTAATTTGATGCCTTTTGGAGATTTTTCCATCTTTTCTTGGCTTCTTTATGCACATTAATACAAATTTTTACCTGGGGTGCCCAAACTTTTGATCCCCACTGTATGTTATCAGACAAAATGCTTCTTTCTCCAGTTATCAAGTGTCCTCCCACTCCCCCCTCTCCTGTGGGAATGTATTCTATTCAGCTCAGCTTTGTCTGTGATCTGCAAAACAAGCAATACAAGTGCACGGAAGGCGGGGGTGTGAGACTGGGGAATGGAGTTTCGCTCACCAGCTCTGGGAGAGCTGCAATTTATAGATGAAGACTGCAGAGCAGAAATCTACTGAAAATACCACAAGGTATATAATGCCCAGAAATAGTGATGAGAGAAAGGAAAGAGAGAGACTGCCTTTTACAGAAGGGACAGCTAATGGCAGATGTAAATAGCAGTGTACCTACCTGCTGTCCACAGTGCTGTAGTGTAATTTCCCCCTTCTCTCAAAGGATGGGGACCCCGTGATCTCCGGCACGGCACCCCAGTCATTCGTGCACAAAGCGAACTCAACTGACTACAGCCATTACACCCCTTCCATTCATGTCTATGGGAGGAGGCGTGACAGCTACGTACTAGCCATCATGCTCCCTCCCATAGACATGAATGGAGGGGGCGTGACATCACGTCACAAACGTGGAAGCTCCAAGCTTCCGTTTTCCGGACACTGCCGCTGCCGGCCTGGAGATTGCGGGGGTCCCCAGTGGCAGGACCCCTACGATCAGACAGCTAAGACATCACAATATAATAGAGGAGTGCTGATGAGTTCTTAGGCCAGCCTGAGGCCTGTACTATGCCTTGGTGTAGGCAATAAGTCAACAATTGATACAGACTGCCTCAGGCATGCTGTAAAATTAAAGCCCAAATCTTATAGATCAATGTAACGCTTATACACTACATTGATCTATATACTATAAGCAATCAAACAATTGTTTATAATAGGCCCCTAGGGGGGAAAAGAAAGTGCTTTTATTTGTATTTCCCCATCCAGTAAATTGTCACATTCCAGATTCTGTATGGTCAATGGTGTAAGTACAAATCCAAAAGTGCAGATTTCTGGTCAAATCACACCCAGAAAAAAATGTCAGGAACTGTGCAGAGCAGGAGAGGTTTGTTATGGAGATTTGCTCCTACTCTGGACAGTCCCTGACATGGACAGAGGTGTCAGCAGAGAGCACTGTGGTCAGACCGAAAAGAACTAAACAACTTCCTCTTGAGCATACAACAGCTGATAAGTACTGAAAGGATTAAGATTTTTTAAATAGAAGTAATTTACATATCTGTATAAATGTATATCTGAAATTTTGATCTCCGTGAAACCTGTCCATTCTTTCTGCAGACTCCGCACGGAGCGTATTGCCAGTCTATGAGACGAAACATTCCCGTGCGGTCCTAGCGCCGGCCCCTGCAGTCTGCGGAATGTCCGGATGGAGATTTTCTGTGCAAACATTCCAATGCGTGAACATAGCCTAAGGCAGTGGTCTTCAACCTGCGGACCTCCAGATTAGGGATCGACCGATTATCGGTTTGGCCGATCTTATCTGCCGATAATCACGATTTTGGGCATTATCGGTATTGGCAATTACGTTGCCGATAATGCCCCGCCCCCCGCACTGCACCCTGCAGCGCCACCCCCCCCCCCACTACACCGCCGCCGCCGCCCCATTGCCTCCCCCATCCCTGGTTTTATAATTACCTGTTGCCGGGGTCCGCGATACTTCTGGCTCCGCGATACTTGTGGCTCCTGCTGTGTCCTGTGCTGTGCTGCATTACGCTGTGCGCTGCACTGTGCAATGACGAGTGACGTCCTCAACGCAACGTCACCGTCAGTGCGCACAGTGACAGCTCAGGATGGGAGCCAGAAGAAGCACGGACCCCGGGCCCCAGGAACAGGTAATTATAAAACCAGGGATGGGGCAGCAGCAGTGGTTAAACTCAGGACAGGCAGGGGGAGAGAAGCGGCCGGTGGCGGTCTCTGGGCGGGGGGGGGCAGCAGCAGTGGTAGCGCGGACCCCGGGCCCCGGGAAAAGGTAATTATAAATCTGGGGATGGGGAAGGCAATGGGGCAGCGGCAGTGGTTAAACTCAGGACCAGCAGGGGGAGAGAAGCTGGTGGCGGCAGAGGTGGTCTCTGACCCCCGAAAAAGCAGCTGCAGTTCATTGATTTAAATACGGAATATTGGTATAAATTATCGGCTATCGTCCAGAAAGTCCACAGCTTATCGGTATCGGCCCTAAAAAATCAATATCGGTCGATCCCTACTGCAGATGTTGCAAAACTACAACTCCCAGCATGCCCGGACAGCCGTTGGAATATTGGTATATTGGTATAAATTATCGGCTATTGTCCAGAAAGTCCACAGCTTATCGGTATCGGCCCTAAAAAATCAATATCGGTCGACCCCTACTGCAGATGTTGCAAAACTACAACTCCCAGCATGCCCGGACAGCCGTTGGCTGTCCGGGCATGCTGGGAGTTGTAGTTTTGCAACATGTGGAGGTCCGCAGATTGAAGACCACTGGCCTAATGGGTTAATATTGTGAGTGTAATATCAGGTCAGATGCACACAGTCATGTGATCAATAAGCTCCACCCAGGACGGGTATGATTTTGAAACTGCTGTATTATGGGTCTACATTTATATTCTTTTCTTTTTTTTCTTTTTTTTATTTCCATTCACTGCTATTCCCTCACACGGGGGTCATGATTGTAAAATGATATGATAAACAGAAGGCAGAAAAATTACATTTTCGTCATTTAATCCTAGATAAAGACCAGCAGCTGGTTTCCGAACTGCACACAATGGAATATCTTATTATTATTGAATATACCGGACTTGGCTATAAAATACTGAATGCTATAAAAACCATGACTAGTCAGATATAAAATATTCTGCTCACAATGAAGAGCGACCAAAGGTCAGCTGAAGGCACAAATAAATCTTCGTTTCTCCGGAACGTCACAATAATTAAGATCTGTCGTGCACATATAAAAAAAAAAAAAAAAAAATGCCGGTAACTGTAAAGAATCATAAACATCTGATAATGAATCAACCAGCAGCAAAATGGAAAAATACAGAATATCTCAAGAGAGAAACAATGTGAAAAGTCATTGAAATCCATATCAGGGTGTGGAGGTAATCTCCCCTAATACAGCGGACGCCGAATTTATTATTGTTGAATTATGTTATCAACACTGATAAGGGAATATTTTTCTGCAAAAAAGCAAAGTGCAGCCACAAGAAAACACTATAAAAAAAAAAAAAAAAAAATTACGCTAGGGAGGCTAGCTAAATTAAAGGGGTACTCCGGTGGAAATTTTTTATTTTTTTTTAAATCAACTGGTGCCAGGAAGTTAAACCGATTTGTAAATGACTTCTATTAAAAAAAAAAAAATCTTTATCCTTCCAGTACTTATTAGCGGCTGTATACTACAGAGGAAATTCTTTTCTTTTTGGATTTCTTTTCTGCTCTGAACAGCAACAAACTGGCGGCTCACCTCAGCCTGACACTCGTATCCGCTTCCGGACTGGCCGGTCGTGCCACCGGACCAATGGGCTAAATGGGATAAAGTCAAACAGGAGCTTTATTAGGCGATCACATGGAGCAAGCAGAAACACCAACGCGTTTCGGGTCAAGCTGGACCCTTAAAGGGGTATTCCAGGCAAACACCTTTTTTTTTTTATATATCAACTGGCTCCGGAAAGTTAAACAGATTTGTAAATGACTTCTATTAAAAAAATAATCTTAATCCTTCCAGTACTTATTAGTGACTGTATACTACGGAGGAAATTCTTTTCTTTTTGGATTTCTTTTCTGCTCTGAACAGCAACAAACTGGCGGCCCACCTCAGCCTGACACTCGTATCCGCTGCCGGACTGGCCGGTCGTGCCACCGGTCCAATGGGCAATACTAGCAAAGGAAATGTCCAGCGCAGGATAAAGTCAAACAGGAGCTTTATTAGGCGATCACATGGAGCAAACAGAAACACCAACGCGTTTCGGGTCAAGCTGGACCCTTAAAGGGGTATTCCAGGCAAAAACCTTTTTTTAATATAGCAACTGGCTCCGGAAAGTTAAACAGATTTGTAAATTACTTCTATTAAAAAATCTAAATCCTTCCAGTAGTTATTAGCTTCTGAAATTTTCTGTCTAACTGCTCATTGATGATGTCACGTCCCGGGAGCTGTGCATGATGGGAAAATATCCCCATAGGAACTGCACAGCTCCCGGGACGTGAGTCATCAGAGAGCAGTTAGACAGAAAACAACAACTCAACTTCAGAAGCTAATAACTATTGGAAGGATTAATATTTTTTAATCGAAGTAATTTACAAATCTGTTTAACTTTCCAGAGCCAGTTGATATATATATAAAAAAAAGTTTTGGCCTGGAATACCCCTTTAATCATGGCAAGACCACAGTGCTCTCTGTTGACACCTCTGTCCATGTCAAGAACTGTCCACAGCAGGAGAAAATCCCCATAGCAAACATATGCTGCTCTGGACAGTTCGTAAAATAGACAGAGGTGTCAGCAGAGAGCACTGTGGTCATGGCAGAAATCCAAAAAGGAAAGCATTTCCTCTGTAGTATACAGCCGCTAATAAGTACTGGAAGGATGAAGAATTTTTAATAGAAGTAATTTACTAATCTGTTTAACTTTCTGGCACCAGTTGATTTAAAAAGAAAAAAATAAAGGTTTTCCACTGGAGTACCCCTTTTATTTAGCTAGTGTCCCTAGCGTAACTTTTTTTTATTTTGAGTGTTTTCTTGTGGCTGCACTTTGCTTTTTTGCTGAGAGAAAAAAAAAAAAGTTTTACACCGGAGTACCCCTTTAACCCTTTATCTTCTTGTAGAAACATTCGTACCTTTTTCTATTAAGTTGATGTTAGTTATTAAATGGGTATTCCGCCCCTAGACATCTCATCCCCTATTCAAAGAACTTTGGGCCGGCACCCTGGCATTCTGAAAATAATATTCAGAACGTTGGCTGTGGTTGTGAGGTCACGCCATGCCCCCTCCATTCATGTCTGTGGGAGGGGGCGTGACGGCCGTCACGCCCCCTCCCATAGACATGAATGGAGGGGGTGTGGCGGGACGTCACACCCACAGCTGCCCGAAGTCAATGACCTTTGGATAGGGGATAAGATATCTAGGAACAGAGTACCCCTTTAAAGTTCCTCCCATAGAACTGGATACATTTATGTGGATTCATTTCTGTTTTGTTTTCCCTATGCAAATATAATCATAACTTTACTGCTTTGTATCCCAATGTCCTATCCCAATGCTATGCGTAAAAACCTGTAATATAATGGTGTTTACCTGGTAAAAATGAACAGTGAAATGTACAATAATAAAACCAGACAACGTATTGCGGTTTATTTACCTTAAAGGGGTAAAAAAATTCATGTCAACTGTCTCCAGAAAGTTAAAAAGATTTGTAAATTTATTCTATAAAAAAATCTTAATCCTTCCAGTACTTATCAGCTGCTGTATGCTCCAGTGAAAGTTGCATAGTTCTTTTCTGTCTGACCACAGTGCTCTCTGCTGACATCTCTGTCCATGTCAGGAACTGTCCCGAGTAGGAGCAAATCCCCATAGCAAACTTTTCCCTCTCTGAACAGTTCCAAAAAATGGACAGAGGTGTCAGCAGAGAGCACTGTGGTCAGACAGAAAAGAACAACGCAACTTCCTCTGGAGCACAAAGCAGCTGATAAGTACTGTAAGGATTAAGATTTTTAAAGGGTACCTCTCATCAAATAAACTTTTGATATATTTTAGATGAATGAATGTTGAATAACTTTCCTATAGCATGTTAATGTAAAATATGCTTCTTTCTATTGTATTTTTCCCGATCAGTCCTGTCAGCAAGCATTTCTGACTCATGCTGGAGTCCTAAACACTCAGAGCTGCCAGCCTGCTTTGTTCACAGCCAAACAGGCTGTGAACAAAGCAGGCTGGCAGCTCTGAGTGTTCTCCTTTGTGAACAAAGCAGACTGGCAGCTCGTAGTGTTTAGGACTCCAGCATGAGTCTGAAATGATTGCTGCCAGGACTGGTAGGGAGACCCCTAGTGGTCATTTCTTCAAAGTGGAAAATTAAATAGAAAGAAGCATATTTTTTAATAACATGCAATTGTGAAGTTATTCTGCATACATTAATCTATAATATATCAAAAGTTTTTTTGATGAGAGGTACCCTTTAAATAGAAGTAATTTAGATCATTTGAAGCTGAGGATTTTATGATGCAGACTTCAATGTTAACTAATGGACTGAACGCAGATTCAAAACTGCAGCTTTAAATTCTGCTCAGCAAATATGGGCAGAATACTGTACGTGTGAAAAGACCCTTAGGTTATGATCAGAGAATGTTTTTCCTGGTATATTTTTGCAGTGTTAAATGATCCTGATGTAATACAAAATACCGTCATATTTTTTTAACAGTTTTTTCTTATTTAGCGGGTGCATTTTTAAAATTTCATCAGTATTTTTGGCTTATGTTACTTGCCTATTGCTTTCAATTTTAGGTGCATATTTTTTTTTAAATATGCTCCTTTTGCCACACATACATCATTATAAAGTCAAAGGTCAAAGCCCTTCTGCCGATTTTAAAGGGGTGCTCCGGTGGAAAAAACATTTTGGTGCTAGAAAGTTAAACAGATTTGTAAATTATTTCTATTTAAAAATCTTAATCCTTCCAGTACTTATCAGCTGCTGTATGCTCCATTAAACTATGGAAGGCTGTGCAGTCAGGACATTGGAATATTGTGGTCTTGTCAAATTAACCGGCATTTGTGATATTGTAAAGTTATGAATTTAATTAAAATTTCTGTTTCTCATCCTGCGGTATGTGTACCCCTGGTGGTATGCGCTGCAGGCTGAGGAGATACAATGGCTGGAGGGGCACTGCTGTTTTAAACTGAATCTGCATCTTCAGGACACAGATTCAGATGAAAGCGGTGGTGCGCCATCACGTTTGTAAGGAAAGGAGACAATTTTACTGGATACAGGGGGTATTATTACTTGGAAAGGGGGGTCTGGGAAGGAACTGCAGACAGATACTCTAAACACTATAATGTCAATATATATAACTGGTTGCTTCCTTAAAAGTAAAGTGACAAAGTGGTCATGCAGTAAACATTGCTTATGTGGTGGCCCAGTACAGGAGCTACACCTCTGTACCCTTGCTGTCCTGTCAGGCAGACTCTCTTGCAGCGTCCCCTGAGTCCCTCTTTTCCCTATGCAATGTAAATGGTTAATTATATCTTATATTATCTATTGTAATGTATATATACTGTTATGTGCTTTTATATACTGTTGCCATGTGTAGTAACCAAGTAAGGTACCAGTGATCACGTGACTTATAAAGTGACCTATAGGACCCCCTCCAGAGTCTCCCCCATATAAACCCTGGGAGGAGCTAGCTAGTCAGTCTAGGATTAGTTCTATGCATGCTGAGGAATAGTCAAGTCCTGGGAGAGTGTCTGGAGTCCTGAGGAGGCCCAAGGCCTGCCATGCAAGATCAGTCTGTATACAGTCAGCGTGGGCCTTCAGCAAATTGTCCAAATCCACTATAAGTCCCAGGAAGCCCTAGAGTCTCTGAAGTCACTGGTCGCCTTCTTGGAACTAACTGAGCTGTCAAGACTGTTACACCTGTCTACCTCAGTAAAGCTGCCGGTGTTCCGTAACTTGGCGTCTGAGTCATTATTTGCCCCGCGCCTAGCCCAGGATCCAGCGGCATACCATCGGGGGGTGTAGAGGTTAAACCACATCCTGGCGTCACGAACACAAGGGTAATAACATCTGCCCACATTACACCCTCACCATACTTACAGCTGTACTGTAAATCATCGTATGAAAATCTTTGACCATAACCTCAAAAAAAAAAAAATGAATAGAGGGAATATGTATTAGTCAGCCTTAATGAATACATATTATCTATAATATATGTTGTGAGAGATTAGCTCCATAGAGCCAGGCAAATAACGGCAAACAGCAGTCAGAGACAGGGACAAATAATTAATGTTTGAACAGCGCTTCTCCTGTTTTTATTTTCCAAAAAACTAAAATAAAGTATTTACATTCAGGCACATAACACAAATTAAATCTTCCATATCTATTCAGGTGGCTTACTACCTGCCACCCAATAAAACAGTAGACAATTGATAAATCGTGTACTTGGTTTGTGCAACCAACCTTGGTAAGCATTGTCTTAAAGAGATTCTTACTGTTTTGTCTTTGATATCACACCACGGAGCACTTTCTGTTTGTTTTTACCCAACAAAATAGTCATCAAATGGATATCTCAAACAGATCAAAATGGCCCCATATGAGGCTGCTGACGTCAGCTTTCTATCTCCCATCAGAGATTCAAATTCCTCACAGCCTCAGCCTACAGAGTTACACCTTGTTTTAAAGCCCAGTAACAATCTGTCTTCAGTACCTGTGCTGACCTGGGCAACACTAAAAACCTGGACTGGCCAGGAAGGGAGTGACTGGACCCACTAACAACCTGCTTGTCGTAAAGAAAATTCCAGGCCTGTAAACTGATTTTACTAATAGTCCCGTCACAGCTACGATCTGCTAGGGATTTCAAAGCTATTACTGGATTTCTCATACCTCACTGAGCTTTCCCTGGATGAGATATGTGCTTCCTGAAGCCTGATAGCTACATATGACAGGTGCCTTGAGGATATATGGCAATCCTAGACCACCATTCCTGTCACTGTTTCCATTCCCTTAATTTTTTATATATGTTAACATGTACATTGTGTTTAAAATGTTGCAATCTTTATTCCCATACTAGCTGAATACCCGGCGTTGCTCGGTTCAACAAAGGAGGAAGCTTTTGACTTCATATCCTGTCCTCATATATTGATGTCATATCCCAACCCCATATCCCGTCCTCATATCCCATCCTCCTATCCTGTCCTCCTATCCCGACCTCCTATCCCGCCCTCCTATCCCGTCCTCCTATCCCATCCTCCTTTCTCGTCCTCCTATCCCGTCCTCCTATCTCGTCCTTCTATCTCGACCTCCTATCTCAACCTCCTATCCCAACCATCCCGTCCTCCTATCTCGTCCTCCTATCTCGACCTCCTATCCCGACCTCCTATCCCGTCCTCCTATCCCGTCCTCCTATCCTGTCCTCCTTTCTCGACCTCCTATCCCGACCTCCTATCCCGACCTCCTATCCCGTCCTCCTATCCTGTCCTCCTATCTCGTCCTCCTATCTCGACCTCCTATATCAACCTCCTATCCCAACCATCCCGTCCTCCTATCTTGACCTCCTATCCTGACCTCCTATTCTGTCCTCCCATCCCGTCGTCATATCCCGACCTGTAATATATGTACCAGGTATTGAAATATCTCCAGCCGTACGGAAGTTATGTCGGAACATACATTTCCCATT
The DNA here is from genome assembly GCF_029499605.1 of Hyla sarda. Lineage (NCBI taxonomy): Eukaryota > Metazoa > Chordata > Amphibia > Anura > Hylidae > Hyla > Hyla sarda. Next base: position 119,345,183 of record NC_079198.1, on the reverse strand, counting down.
GATTTGCATGGGACGTTAAACAAAAACCCCAATCCTCACAAATGGGGGTAGTTAAGGGTTAAATTAACTATCCTATATTTTAAGTGGACATATAAATAACATGTGACCAAGTATTAGCGAAATATCTCCAGCCGTTTGGAAGTTATGCAGTAACATATATTTCCCGTAGACTTGTATGGGACTTTAAACAAAAACACCACCCCTGGCAAATGGGGGTGAGTAAGGGTTAAATCACCTATCCTATGTTTGTTGTTGACATATAAGTAACATGTGACCAAGTTTCATGTTAATATCTTTAGCCGTTTGGAAGTTTTTGTGGAACATACACATATACAGACATATATCCATACATACACACATACATACATACGCACATACACACATACATACATACACACATACATACATACACACATACATACATATATACATACATACACACATACAGAAATACATACACACATACATACATACGCACACACATACATACACACATACATACACACACATACATACATATATACATACATACACACATACATACACACACACACACATACATACATATATACATACATACACACATACATACATACACACATACAGACATACGCACACACATACATACATACACACATACATACACACACACACATACATACATACACACATACATACACACACACACATGCATACATACATACATACACACACATACATACATACATACACACACACGTTGAGTTTTATATATATATATATATATATATATATATAGATTCATTGTGAGACCCATGCAGTTTGTAACCTGCTTCTAGGTTCAGCTTCTTCTCATGGGGACATGTCCTTCAATAACACATACAAGGTGTGAGGTTCACGTGTTTAGGGGTGTATAGTTTGCTCTGTTCTTTCTCTACCCTTGTACACAGCCCATGTCATTCTCTCCTGCATTCTACCTTGTTTTCCTCTCTATTCGCAACCTGTGAGAGCTGCCCTCCATGTATGCTCTCCCCACTCTTCATACTTTTGTCTGCAGTATACAACCCCACTTCATTACTGCTGCTATGTTTAAAGGAGATATCCAGTGCTGAAAAACATATCCCCTATCCTAAGGATAGGGGATAAGTTTCAGATCGTGAGGGGTCCGACCACTGGGGCCCCCCGCAATCTCCTGTATGGGGCCCCAACAGCCCGCGGGAAGGAGGCGTGTCGACCACCGCACGAAGCGGCGGCTGACACGCCCCCTCAATACAAGTCTATGGCAGAGCCGGAGCGCTGCCTTTGGCAATCTCCGGCTCTGCCATAGCGATGTATTGAGGGGGCGGGTAGGACGCCGCTTCGTGCGGTGATTGACACGCGCTATCTGGCCAGTGAGTGGGTTCAAATGGAGTGTATACTCAGCAATTGCATGTCACTAGGTGTCTGCTATACAGTGGTCCCTCAACATACGATGGTAATCCGCTCCAAACGGACCATCGTTTGTTGAAACCATCGCATGTTGAGGGATCCGTGCAATGTAAAGTATAGGACAGTGGTCTACAACCTGCGGACCTCCAGATGTTGCAAAACTACAACACCCAGCATGTCCGGACAGCCGTTGGCTCTCCGGGCATGCTGGGTGTTGTAGTTTTGCAACATCTGGAGGTCCGCAGATTGTAGACCACGGTTAGAAAAAGTTGTACTCACCTGTCCCCGCTGCTGCAGACCGTCACCGCTCGTCACCGCTGCCCGGGATGTCGCCGTCCATCGCTGACGCCGTGTCCCTGAGGTGTCCCCGACGCTCCGGCGAGGCCTCTGCTTCCCTGGCAAACGCGCTCTCGGTCGCCGCCATCACGCTGCTACGCACGCCGCTCCTATTGGATGACGGGACGGCGTGCGCAGCGACGTATTGGAGAGCGCCGACGATGCAGGGTATACCCGAAGAGGACGGGCCAGAGCCCCGAGGACAGGTAAGTGACCATCACCGGAGCACACGGGGCACCGTAAACGGCTATCCGGTGGCAGCTGAAGCAGTCTGCGCTGCCGGATAGCCGTTTATGCGATGGCCCCGACATACAAAAGCATCGTATGTTGATGCTGCCTCTGAGAGGTCATCGTATGTTGAAATTATCGTATGTCGGGGCCATCGTAGGTCGGGGGGTCACTGTATTTATAAGTGTTGGATAGAGTCTTTGATTTTAGCGCAAAAGCTAATTATAAAAATATAGAAATAAAAGAGTTAGGTGGCGCTGTGTTACTTTCACTTTCACTTCTGTGGGGGAGACGAATAGCACAGTCCCCACTTATAATCTTATAGTCATAAATGCAGAGTAATCGAAGCTCAAAAAACACCCACGTTCCGCACCATCCTGGAAAAGAAAAGCTGAACCAAATGACTTTCATTGCTCACATTGCACAGCGTCAGGGATGTCCTAAATCAGTGGTCTTCAAACTGTGGCCCTCCAGATGTTGCAAAACTACAATTCCCAGCATGCCCGGACAGCCTTTGGCTGTCCGGGCATGCTGGGAGTTGAAGTTTTGCAACATCTGGAGGGCCACAGTTTGAAGACGGCTGTCCTAAATCTACAGTACTGGAACAGTCTACAGATTTGGGACTGTAGGTTTCCGTAGCTGCACACCCTAAAATAAACCAATTTTCTAGAATGCGGTGAAGTTTCTCAGGGGGGGTGAGAGGCAAAGCCGGAGGCCTGTTCAATACCTGCTTTCACCACGACAGCCCTTCTAGATAAAAGCGACATTACTGACTTTAAAAGGACTTCAAAAACAGACATTATTTGTCATCTGCAGGGTCTATAAAAAGAAGCACTTCTCAGGCCGCGAGTGTGAATACTCTTACTTTACCGAATCAGGGAAAAAGAGATAACCTTGAGAAATGTGACCTTCTGGCTGCTGTAGAGGACTTTACACTGAAAAAATAGATATATTAGCAATTGCCTGTGTGCTGGATGGCTCTGAGGGAAGTGAACCTGACTAGGGGACTGTATCATCTAGTTTACTTTACGATGGCAACCTGTAGTATGTGTAGTATCATTCAGATATTCACACTTTATCCGCTCTCACTTTCGCTCTCCATCTCTCTCTCTGTGTGTGTGTGTGTATATATATATATATATATATATATATATATATATATATATATATACAGTGATCCCTCAACTTACAATGGCCTCAACATACAATAGTTTCAAACATACAGTGGTCTTTTCTGGACCATTGTAAGTTGAAACCAGACTCAACATACAATGTACAGATAGTCCAGATCTGTGAAAGGTTTCAATGGCCGGAAGATCTGACCAATCAGAATGGGCATTCACTGGTAAAATCCCTGTATTACTGAAGTGTATGCACTGACTGGTGTCTGGTAGCGCCCCCTACAGTACAGGGAGGTACAACATGTTCTGTACTACTCTTTACCTGTATTACTGAAGTGTGTGCACTGACTGGTGTCTGGTAGCGCCCCCTACAGTACAGGGAGGTATTACATGTTCTGTACTACTCTTTAGCTGTATTACTGAAACGTATGCACTGACTGGTGTCTGGTAGCGCCCCCTACAGTACAAGGAGGTATTACATGTTCTGTACTCTTTACCTGTACCAGGGTTACCTGCTCCTTTGGACACCAGGTGAGGGCGGCTCCATTACTTTTTTAGGATATTGTGTGTACTGTACAGGACCATGAAGAAGCTCCTGTCCTCTACAAAGACCAGTGTTTCCCAAGCAGGGTGGCCCCAGCTGTTGCAAAACTACAACTCCCAGCATGCCCGGACAGCCCTTGGCTGTCCGGGCATGCTGGGAGTTGTAGTTTTGCAACAGCTGGAGGCTCCCTGCTTGGGAAACACTGACATAAACAGTGATTTACAGCTCCCAGCAGATATTTCTTACTTTTATATGTAAGGATTTGCTTTATCTATATTAGTTATCTAATTATTTTTCTTTAATTCTCACTTTTTCCTATTTTTTGGATGACATTTTGGTGCCTTTAGAACCAATTACCAGGTTTCCATAGAGTTCTGGTCTCAACATACAATGGTTTCAACATACAATGGTCGTCCCAGAACCAATTAATGTTGTAACTTGAGGGACCACTGTGTATATATATATATATATATATATATATATATATATATATATGTATTTATTAATTTTATAATGTTTTAAGGGTTGTCCCCTTTAAACAATCTCTACATGGGCATACAGTCTCCCAACAGTACAATGCTGCTGGGACTTCCATTGACCAGCTGTTATCGGCTTAGGGGAAAAGCAGCAATTTCCCTGTTGTATTTAAAGGGGTTCTCCACCATAAGGTGATTTTAGTACGTACCTGGCAGACAGTAATGGACATGATTAGGAAGGATCTGCGCTTGTCTAGGGGCTAAATGGCTATGTTGTGAGATTACCATAACACTGTGGCTAGCTTTTTGTGACCTGGTATTTCCTGTTTGAGTTTTCTTTTTTGCCTACAAATCCCATAATTCAATTTCCTCCCTCTCACACATCAGCCACCCCACCCATTGAAACATAAATGAGCTGCATCCATTCAAAAGACCTGTGGTTTTCAATCAGGGTGCCTTCAGCTGTTGCATTAGTTGCGGATTGATCGCTCCACCCATTGAAGCAGACAGGCTCCCTGTCGTCAGCTGACTAATGATGTCAGGTCTCGGCCGCATTGCAACCTGGGAAAAATCTGAGACAACAGTCATTTTGTATGCTGGTAAAATACAGTTTTACATACAGTCCAAGCAAAACAATGGTTGTCTGTGTAATACATGCACATGGCAGATCCTTCAGAGGTTGAGAAGCTCTTTCTAGCCCTCAGCTAATTTTTAGAGGAGATTACCCTCCCTCCTTACTATGAACGTTTGTTATCATAAAGATGTACCGTATTTTTCGCCCTATAGGACGCACCGGCGTATAAGACGCACCCAATTTAGAGGTGCAAAATCTAAAAAAAAATTAAGATTTTTAACTCAATAGTGGTCTTCAACCTGCGGACCTCCAGATGTTGCAAAACTACAACTCCCAGCATGCCCGGACAGCCGTTGGCTGTCCGGGCATGCTGAGAGTTGTAGTTTTGCAACATCTGGAGGTCCGCAGATTGAAGACCACTGCATAGGAGGTAATACTCACGTGTGTCCGCCGCTCCGGACCCGTCACCGCTGCCCTGGATGTCGCTCCATCGCTGTCGCCGTGTCCCCGTCGCTCCGGAACGTCTCTGCTGCCGGCCGGGTATCCTTGGTCTCCGTCGCCGCCATCACGTCGTTACGCACGACGCGACGACGTGATGACGAGGAAGGGGAGCGCCGGCCATACAGGGGATCCCTGAACAGAGAAGACACCGAGGAGGCAGGTAAGGTCCCTCCCGGTGTCCTGTAAGCACTAACCCGGCTATTCAGTCGGGCTGTTCGGGACCGCCACGGTGAAATCGCGGCGGTCCCGAACAGCCCGACTGAACAGCCGGGTTAGTGTCACTTTCCCTTCAGACGCGGCGGTCAGCTTTGATCGCCGCGTCTGAAGGGTTAATACAGGGCATCGCCGCGATCGGTGATGTCCTGTATTAGCCGCGGGTCCCGGCCGTTGATGGCCGCAGGGACCGCCGCGATAGGGGTGCATTCGCCGTATAAGACGCACCGACTTTTCCCCCCCAGTTTTGGGGAAGAAAAAGTGCGTCTTATACGGCGAAAAATACGGTATATAAAAAAAATTATATATTTTTTAAAATGATTAAAACACAGTGCGCTTACTGCGCTTACTTTAAACCTAACCTACTGTAATTTTACTACCACAATGGAGGGGGAAAAAAAAACAACATAAAATGAAAAACAAACCCGTATTATGTGCAATCTGTATTATACTATTTAACATATACAACGGTTTTATCCAATGCTAAAATATGGAGTTGTAATTTGGGCCTTGGAGACACAACAATAGAGAAGCTGATGTGGTAGCTGTCAGGGAACAGAGGAACACATGAGGCCATGAGTGAGCAGAGAGCGGAATGGAGACAGCTGATGGTTGGTTTGGGTCTCATATTTTGGTTTATTTGCTAGGTTTTAGTTGTTGCAGCTGCAGCCAAGCCTCACACCCCCTCCATTTTTTGTGGTGAGTGTGAAATTATGAGCAGCAGGCAACAAATATTTTAAATATTTAGCATTGCCATTTTGGAATGTATTCCGAGTTTTCATATATAAGGGACATTTAAGCCCATTATTTTGCAGGAAAACAATAATTTAATTACTACCTGCTGGGCATAACAGACACAAAACCACAAGTGCCACAAATGTTCCATTTAGTAAATCTCTTTTTTTTTTTATATATATCCAGAATTAACCAGTTCACAGCTTCAAAACAAGAATGGCAAGTAGCTGAGAAAAAAATAAGAAGTACAGTGATCTCTCAACTTACAATGGCCTCAACATACAATAGTTTCGACATACAATGGTCTTTTCTGGACCATTGTAAGTTGAAACCAGACTCAACATACAATGCTACGGACAGTCCAGATCTGTGAAACGTGTCAATGGCCGGAAGAACCGACCAATCAGATTGGGCAATTTACTGGTAAAACCCCTGTATTACTGAAGTGCCTGCACTGACTGGTGTCTGGTAGCGCCCCCTACAGTACAGGGAGGTATTACATGTTCTGTACTACTCTTTACTTGTATTACTGAAGTGTATGCACTGACTGGTGTCTGGTAGTGCCCCCTACAGTACAGGGAGGTATTACATGTTCTGTACTACTCTTTACCTGTATTACTGAAGTGCATGCACTCACTGGTGTCTGGTGGCGCCCCCTACAGTACAGGGAGGTATTACATGTTCTGTACACTTTACCTGTACCAGGGTTACCTGCTCCTTTGGACACCAGGTGAGGGCGACTCCATGTTACTTTTTTTAAGGACATTGTGTGTTCTGTACAGGACCCGGAAGAAGCTCCTGTCCTCTACATAGACCAGTGTTTCCCAAGCAGGGTGCCCCCAGCTGTTGCAAAACTTCAACTCCCAGCATGCCCGGACAGCCTTTGGCTGTCCGGGCATGCTGGGAGTTGTAGTTTTGCAACAGCTGGAGGCTCTCTGCTTGGGAAACACTGACATAGACAGTGATTTACAGCTCCCAGCAGATCTTTCTTACTTTTATATGTAATTATTTGCTTTATCTATATTAGTTATCTACTTATTTTTCTTTAACTCTCACTTTTTCCTAGTTTCGGATGACATTTTGGTGACTTCAGAACCAATTACCAGGTTTCCATAGAGTTCTGGTCTTAACATACAATGGTTTCAACATACAATGGTCGTCCCAGAACCGATTAATATTGTAACTTTAGGGACCACTGTATTCAGTCTTGTTTTCAACGTCTTAATATGTAAGAAAGGCCGGTTTGGATTTTTTTAAGGCCTGAAAAAAAGAACAAAACATTTTTTCCCTCTTGATGCAGTTTGTGTGTGTGTGTTTTTTCCCCCAAAAATATTGTGTATGTGTAGGTGTTTTTTATTAAACATTTTATCCCCTGCATTTGACTCATTACAAGTCTTCCATCAAAACGATAAGCACGCCGCTATTTTGGAAAACTGCTACTGAGCAGAAAAATGTCACTAAGCTTGGTCTCCACTTTTATTTTATTTCTGTACACCAATGAACACCAAAACGCCACATTGACCGCATGGCAACGAAGCGGCCAGATGTTAGCTTAAAGTCAACGAGAATTATTAAATGCCAAACCCACTTAACATTTTTTGCTATGTTTTTTTTTTTTTTTTACGAAATCTTGGAATCCCCCCCCCCCCCCTAAAAGTCAATGGGAGGCCAAAGACACCATCATAAACACCATGTGAGTTTAGCATCTCCCCCCTCCCCCCAATTCTTCACTAGAAATTGATGAAAGAATCACGTCATGATAAAAATGCAGGTAAAAAAAACTATTTATTTAAAAAAAAAAAATGCACAAATGCTGCATCTTGGGAGTACAAAACTACAGGGTAGTTTTTCTGCCAACAAAAAACAAAAATGACTTGCAGCTAACATCTGGTCGCATCCTTTTTGGGTGTTTTTTTGTTTTTGTTCTTGCAAAAATATTGGCCCATATTTATCAATCAGCCTGAAACCCTAAATGTCTTGTTTTTCCCATAGCAACCAAACACAGCTCAACTTTCACTTTATAATATAATATATATATTAATATATGAAAGCTGAGCTGTGATTGGTTGTTATGGGAAAAAACAGACAATTAGGGTTTTAGGCTGATTGAAAAATCTGGGCGATTGTCTCTGGTTTCAACTAACTAGAGACACACTTTTACTTCCCCATTAGGCAAAGTTTCCACTTGTTTTTTTTTTTTTTTTTTTTTCGGTTTACCACAAAATTGCACCGTCATTTCACACTCCCAAGATGCAGTTTTTATGACTTTATTTTTTTTTTTTAAATAGTGGGTTTTAGTCTTGGCATTTTTGTGTCTCACCAAAAAAAAAAGTGAAGTGCGGCATTTGTGGTATTTTTTGGGGGTATTTTTACAATACAAAACAAAAATGAAAAAAAATAAAAATAAATAAATAGTGGCAATCTCACCTTAAAAAGTACCTCTCACCAAATAAACTGTTCTAAACTAACTCAGGCTATGTTCCCTAACTACTTCCAACAATCCTCCCACCCTTAAAAAAATTCAGAGCTTTAAAAAGCTCTGTATCATACCTTTCTTCTTGCTCGAATATTGCTATCTCCCAGCAGGAGAAAGTGATGTCATGCCTGCTGGGGGAGCACTTCTGCCCTCACATCTTTGCAGCGATGGGATGAATAGAAGACCTCAGGCCCTGTGCATGTTTCAGTGAGGCTCTGTGCAGCTGTCAATCAAGCTCAGTGCAGAGAAACACTTCCTGAGTTTGGTCTCCTGCCAGGCCGGGAGGAGACCAAACTCACTGTATTATTTGTGGCAGAACACCGCCACCTAGTCGCCATTTTTTCTATTACATTTTAAACATATTTATGTTGATAATTTTAAAAGCAAGTGAATGGGAAAGTGTCTGCTAATTACACAAGGAACACTATATTAAAAGTTTTATTTGGTGACAGGTACTCTTTCAGAGAGCAAGAAGACTACTGCTCTAGGACATGTTAAAAGTTTTTCTTTTAAAAGTTTTTCTTTTAAAGGGACAGGGTCACTTTAAGAACGTTTGTAAATATCACCAAACAATACTTGTGACATTTACATACCAGTTATGAAGTTGTGAGTTATGTTGTGAGAACTGTTCATTTAAGCTCAGGATTCCAAATAGGACACATGTGCCTGATTGGTGATGGTCCAACCTCCTTAAACTCCTACTAATCCCTAAAATATAGGACATCAGATCAATTCCCCTAAGCAGTTCTTAATAGCAACACCCCAAGCCACCCACTATACAATGAACTTCAACAGAGTTCCTGGGTCCCTGTTCATATATAAAATTTCGTCCCATAGTAGGAATAACCCTTTAACTGGTACAAAACTGTTCCCCTTAGTCTGACAAATATAACAGGGGAAAAAAGGCTATTAAAAGTTTAGTTATCGATATAAAAGTGTTAGATGACTTCACTGGTTAGTCAATTATAAAACTAGATAACAGAATATTCTTCATCCCTTGCGTCATTTTGGATCGTATAGATATAAAAAATGCTGTACGGTAATGGCAATGAAAAAAAAAAAAATAAAACCTAATGCCTGACATTCTTTTTAGGATGCCAATAAAAGATAATGTTACTAGTAAAAGGTAAAGCCAGCTTCCATTATATCTCATGCCTGCTCTGATCTCGCTGTTCTAGCTTTCGGTAAAGGGGCTGACCACTCTGGAAGCAATGACCCTGTGGACAATGACACAGGACAATAAATAAAAAATCCCCATAGGGTTTTACAGCTTCATTAGAACGGAGGCAAAAATATTCTTTGATCCTCCTGGTGTCATTTTTTTTCCTACCAAGGAGAATGCGAAGACAATTAAAAAATATCTATCTATCTATCTCATATCTATCTAATATCTATCTATGTCATATCTATCTTATATCTATCTATCTATCTATCTATCTCATATCTATCTATCTATCTATCTATCTATCTCATATCTATCTAATATCTATCTATCTCATATCTATCTTATATCTATCTATCTATCTATCTATCTATCTATCTCATATCTATCTTATATCTATCTATCTATCTCATATCTATCTATCTCATATCTATCTATCTCATATCTATCTATCTATAAAAACATTTAGAAAAGCAGCACATCCAAAGATATGAAGAAAATGGTCGGTGAAAAGCAGCCAATTCAGGGCATAAGCCAGATATGTCCCAACTTCATACAGCAAAAGTATATTACTGCAGCACATGATCCATAAAGTGCAAAAAGTGAATTTTATTCCATCAAAAACAAATGTTACAAAAGCGACGTTTCAGCTGGCTCACCCAGCCATTCTCAAGCAGTGACACTTGTTTTTGATGGAATAAAATTCATTTTTTGCACTTTATGGATCATGTGCTGCAGTAATATACTTTTGCTATCTATCTATCTCATATCTATCTATCTATCTCATATCTATCTATATATCTCATATCTATCTATCTATCTATTTCATATCTATCTATCTCATATCTATCTATCTATCTATCTAGTAGCAAATAGGCAGCAGCAACTCCATAAAGTGCAAAAAAAGTGGATTTTATTCACACAACGTGAGGCGACGTTTCGGTTTGCTCACCAAACCATTTTCAAGCCTTGAAAATGGTTTGGTGAGCAAACCGAAACGTCGCCTCACGTTGTTTGAATAAAATCCACTTTTTTTGCACTTTATGGAGTTGCTGCTGCCTATTTGCTACTATTCTATGGATCCCTGAACCTGGGCCCTACGCTGACGGCACCCGTGCACTTTATATTGGGGATGTGCTGCTCTCCTTCTGCTTATCTATCTATCTATCTATCTATCTCATATCTAGACAAAGACACCATAGCTGTATAGCTCTCCATGTTTTATCTGCATGTTCATGTTTCACCTATATCCTTGTGCTGGCAGTGTGCTGCTGCATTCTTCTGTTGCTGTATCTCATATCTATCTATCTATCTATCTCATATCTATCTATCTATCTCATATCTATCTATCTACGTGTCCACGTGTACCTATCTATCTATCTATTTCATATCTATCTATCTCATATCTATCTATCTCATATAAATCTATCTATCTCATATCTATCTATCTCAGGGGTCTCAAACTCAAATTATCCAGGGGCCACTGGAGGTAGTAGCTGGGTGAGGCTGGGCCTCATGCGCCCCTTACATATAGTGCCCCCATCATGCGCCCCTCATCATCCAACAGCAACACCCCCACCAACAGTAGCCCCCCATCATCCACCAGCAAACCCCCCCATTCTTCCCACCCAGTGTGGTAATTGCATGAGTTGACGGATGATGGGGTGCTACTTCTGGGGGTTCCCCACATTAGGTAGGCAGCAGGTTCCCCACATTAGGTAGGCAGCAGGTTCCCCACATTAGGTAGGCAGCAGATTCCCCACATTAGGTAGGCAGCAAGTTCCCCACATTAGGTAGGCAGCAGGTTCCCCACATTAGGTAGTAGCAGTTTCCCCACATTAGGTAGTAGCAGGTTCCACACATTAGGTAAAAGCAGGTTCCCCACATTAGGTACTAGCAGGTTCCCACATTAGGTAGTAGCAGGTTTCCCACATTAGGTAGTAGCAGGTTCCCCACATAATTAGGTAGTAGCAGGTTCCCCACTTTAGGTAAAAACAGGTTCCCCACATTAGGTAGTAGCAGGTTCCCCACATTAGGTAAATGCAGGTTCCCCACATTAGGCAGTAGCAGGATCCGCACATTAGGTAGTAGCAGGTTCCTCACATCATTAGGTAGTAGCAGGTTCCCCACATTAGGTAAAAACAGGTTCCCCACATTAGGTAGTAGCAGGTTCCCCACATTAGGTAAAAGCAGGTTCCCCACATTAGGTAGTAGCAGGTTCCCCACATTGGGTAGTAGCAGGTTCCCCACATTAGGTAGTAGCAGGTTCCCCACATTAGGTAGAAGCAGGTTCCCCACATTAGGTAGTGGCAGGTTCCCCACATTAGGTAGTAGCAGGCTCCCCAAATTAGGTAGTAGCAGGTTCCCCACATTAGGTAGGAGCAGGTTCCCCACATTAGGTAGTGGCAGGTTCCCCACATTAGGTAGTAGCAGAATCCCCACATTAGGTTGAAGCAGGTTCCCCACATTAGGTAGTAGCATGTTCCCCACATTAGGTAGAAGGAGGTTCCCCACATTAGGTAGTAGCAGGTTCCCCACATTAGGTAGAAGCAGATTCCCCACATTAGAATTGTTGTTTCCCCCCCCCCTCCCGACTCTCACACACACACACACACACACACAGACAGACAGACACCCACACATGCACACACACACAGACACACATTCCTGTCCTGTGCAGCGCTTCTCCTCTCCGGTGGCGGCCTGACGAGTGATGTCACTGACGTCCTCCTGTGCGGGTCTACAGAGGGACGTCACATGCGTGATGTCCCTCATCAGACTCGGGCTGGCCAATCGGAGACATGGACGAGGGCGGAGTAAGTGAAGTCTTTCGGCTGCTTCTACCTAATGTGGGGAACCTGCTTTTACCTAATGTGGGGAACCTGCTACTACCTAATATGGGGAACCTGCTACTACCTAATGTGGGGAACCTGCTTTTACCTAATGTGGAGAACCTGCTACTACCTAATGTGGGGAACCTGCTACTACCTAATATGGGGAACCTGCTACTACCTAATGTGGGGAACCTGCTTCTACCTAATGTGGGGAACCTGCTACTACCTAATGTGGGGAACTTGCTTTTACCTAATGTGGGGAACCTGTTACTACCCAATAATGTGGGGAACCTGCTTCTACCTAATGTGGGGAACCTGCTACTACCTAATGTGGGGAACTTGCTTTTACCTAATGTGGGGAACCTGCTACTACCTAATGTGGGGAACCTGTTACTACCTAATAATGTGGGGAACCTGCTTCTACCTAATGTGGGGAACATGCTACTACCTAATGTGGGGAACCTGATTTTACCTAATGTGGGGAACCTGCTTCTACCTAATGCAAGAAGCAGGAAATGTCCGAGGTAGGATGCAAAACAGGATACTTTATTAGGACAAATGGTCAGCACATAAAACCAACGCGTTTCGGGTCACACAGGACCCTTAGTCATGGCATCATGGCTGCTTCTACCTAATGTGGAGAACCTGCTACTACCTAATGTGGGGAACCTGCTACTACCTAATGTGGGGAACCTGCTACTACCTAATGTGGGGAACCTGCTTTTACCTGATGTGGGGAACCTGCTTCTACCTAATGTGGAGAACCTGCTACTACCTAATGTGGGGAACCTGTTACTACCTAATGATGTGGGGAACCTGCTTCTACCTAATGTGGGGAACCTGCTACTACCTAATGTGGGGAACCTGCTACTACTTAATGTGGGGAACCTGCTTTTACCTATTGTGGAGAACCTGCTTTTACCTAATGTGGGAACCTGCTACTACATAATGATGTGGGGAACCTGCTACTACATAATGATGTGGGGAACCTGCTACTAACTAATGTGGGGAACCTGCTTTTACCTAATGTGGGGAACCTGCTGCCTACATAATGTGGGGAACCTGCTTTTACTTATTTTGGGAACCTGCTACTACCTAATGTGGGGAACCTGCTACTATCTAATGTTGGGAACCTGCTTTTACCTAATGTGGGGAAACTGCTACTACCTAATGTGGGGAACCTGCTTTTACTTAACGTGGGGAACCTGCTTCTACCTAATGTGGAGAACATGCTACTACCTAATGTGGGCAATCTGCTACTACCTAATGGGGGGAACCTGCTACTACCTAATGTGGGGAACCTGCTTTTACCTGATGTGGGGAACCTGCTTCTACCTAATGTGGAGAACCTGCTACTACCTAATGTGGGGAACCTGCTACTACCTAATGTGGGTAACCGGCTACTACCAAGTGTGGGGAACCTGCTATTACCTAATGTGGAGAACCTGCTTTTACCTAATGTGGGAACCTGCTACTACATAATGATGTGGGGAACCTGCTACTACATAATGATGTGGGGAACCTGCTACTAACTAATGTGGGGAACCTGCTTTTACCTAATGTGGGGAACCTGCTGCCTACATAATGTGGGGAACCTGCTTTTACTTATTTTGGGAACCTGCTACTACCTAATGTGGGTACCCTGCTTCTGCCAAATGTGGGGAACCTGCTACTACCTAATTTGGGGAAACTGCTACTACCTAATGTGGGGAACCTGCTACTACCTAATGTGGGGAACCTGCTAATACCTAATGTGGGGAACCTGCTTCTACTTAATGTGGGGAACCTGCTGCCTACATAATGTGGGGAACCTGCTTTTACTTATTTTGGGAACCTGCTAATACCTAATGTGGGGAACCTGCTTCTACTTAATGTGGGGAACTTGCTGCCTACATAATGTGGGGAACCTGCTACTACCTAATGTGGGGACCTGCTACTACCTAATGTGGGGAACTTGCTTTTACCTAATGTGGGGAACCTGCTTCTACCTAATGTGGGGAACCTGTTACTACCTAATAATGTGGGGAACCTGCTTCTACCTAATGTGGGGAACCTGCTACTACCTAATGTGTGGAACCTGCTTTTACCTAATGTGGGGAACCTGCTTCTACCTAATGTGGGGAACCTGCTACTACCTAATGTGGGGAACCTGCTTTTACCTAATGTGGGGAAACTGCTACTACCTAATGTGGGGAACCTGGCTTTACCCAATGTGGGGAACCTGCTTCTTCCTAATGTGGAGAACCTGCTGCTACCTAATGTGGGGAACCTGCTTTTACCTAATGTGGGGAACTTGCTTTTACCTAATGTGGGGAACCTGCTACTACCTAATGTGGGAAACCTGTTACTACCTAATTATGTGGGGAACCTGCTTCTACTTAATGTGGGGAACCTGCTACTACCTAATGTGGGGAACCTGCTTCTACATAATGTGGGGAACCTGCTTCTACCTAATGTGGGGAACCTGCTTTTACCTAATGTGGGGAACCTGCTTCTACCTAATGTGGGGAACCTGCTTTTACCTAATGTGGAGAACCTGCTACTACCTAATGTGGGGGACCTGCTACTACGTAATGTGGGGAACCTGCTACTACCTAATGTGGGGAACCTGCTTCTACCTAATGTGGGGAACCTGCTTTTACCTAATGTGGGGAACCTGCTTCTACCTAATGTGGGGAACCTGCTTTTACCTAATGTGGAGAACCTGCTACTACCTAATGTGGGGAACCTGCTACTACGTAATGTGGGGAACCTGCTACTACCTAATGTGGGGAACCTGCTACTACCTAGTGTGGGGACCTGCTACTACCTAATGTGGGGAACTTGCTTCTACCTAATGTGGGGAACCTGCTTCTACCTAATGTGGGGAACCTGTTACTACCTAATAATGTGGGGAACCTGCTTCTACCTAATGTGGGGAACCTGCTACTACCTAATGTGTGGAACCTGCTACTACTTAATGTGGGGAACCTGCTTCTACCTAATGTAGGGAACCTGCTACTAATTAATGTGGGGAACCTGCTTTTACCTAATGTGGGGAACCTGTTACTACCTAATGTGGGTAACCTGCTTTTACCATTGTGGGGAACCTGTTACTACCTAATGATGTGGGGAACCTGCTTCTACCTAATGTGGGGAACCTGCTTCTACTTAATGTGGGGAACCTGCTGCCTACATAATGTGGGGAACCTGCTTTTACTTATTTTGGGAACCTGCTACTACCTAAGGTGGGTAACCTGCTTCTGCCTAATGTGGGGAACCTGCTACTACCTAATTTGGGGAAACTGCTACTACCTAATGTGAGGAAACTGCTACGACCTAATATGGGGAACCTGCTGCCTACCTAATGTGAGGAAACTTGCTGCCTACCTAATGTGGGAACCTGCTGCCTACTTAATGTGGGGAACCTGCTGCCTACCTAATGTGGGCAACCTGCTACTACCTAACGTGGGGAACCTGCTTTTACCGAATGCAGGGGAACCTGCTACTAGCTAATGTGGGGAACCTGCTTTTACCTAATGTGGGAACCTGTTACTACCTAATGATGTGGGGAACCTGCTACTACCTAATGTGGGGAACCTGCTACTACCTAACATGGGGAACCTGCTTTTACCAAATGTAGGGGAACCTGCTACTACCTAATGTGGGGAACCTGCTGCCTACCTAATGTGAGGGAACTTGCTGCCTACCTAATGTGGGAACCTGCTGTCTACCTAATGTGGGGAACCTGCTGCCTACCTAATGTGGGGAACCTGCTACTACCTAACGTGGGGAACCTGCTTTTATCGAATGTAGGGGAACCTGCTACTACCTAATGTGGGGAACCTGCTTTTACCTAATGTGGGAACCTGCTACTACATAATGATGTGGGGAACCTGCTACTACATAATGATGTGGGGAACCTGCTACTAACTAATGTAGGGAACCTGCTACTACCTAATGTGGGGAACCTGCTACTACCTAATGTGGGGAACCTGCTAATACCTAATGTGGGGAACCTGCTACTACCTAATGTGGGGAACCTGCTGCCTACATAATGTGGGGAACCTGCTTTTACTTATTTTGGGAACCTGCTACTACCTAATGTGGGTACCCTGCTTCTGCCTAATGTGGGGAACCTGCTACTACCTAATTTGGGGAAACTGCTACTACCTAATGTGGGGAAACTGCTTCTACCTAATGTGGGGAACCTGCTTCTACCTAATGTGGAGAACCTGCTACTACCTAATGTGGGGAACCTGCTACTACCTAATGTGGGGAACCTGCTACTACCTAATGTGGGGAACCTGCTTTTACCTAATGTGGGGAACCTGCTACTACCTAATGTGGGGACCTGCTACTACCTAATGTGGGGAACTTGCTTTTACCTAATGTGGGGAACCTGCTTCTACCTAATGTGGGGAACCTGTTGCTACCTAATAATGTGGGGAACCTGCTTCTACCTAATGTGGGGAACCTGCTACTACCTAATGTGTGGAACCTGCTTTTACCAAATGTGGGGAACCTGCTTCTACCTAATGTGGGGAACCTGCTACTACCTAATGTGGGGAACCTGCTTTTACCTAATATGGGGAAACTGCTACTACCTAATGTGGGGAACCTGCTTTTACCCAATGTGGGGAACCTGCTTCTACCTAATGTGGAGAACCTTCTACTACCTAATGTGGGGAACCTGCTTCTACCTAATGTGGGGAACCTGCTACTACCTAATGTGGGGAACCTGCTACTACCTAATGTGGGGAACCTGCTTTTACCTAATGTGGGGAAACTGCTACTACCTAATGTGGGGAACCTGCTTTTACCTAATGTGGGGAACTTGCTTTTACCTAATGTGGGGAACCTGCTTTTACCTAATGTGGGAAACCTGTTACTACCTATTTATGTGGGGAACCTGCTTCTACCTAATGTGGGGAACCTGCTACTACCTAATGTGGGGAACCTGCTACTACCTAATGTGGGGAACCTGCTAATACCTAATGTGGGGAACCTGCTACTACCTAATGTGGGGAACCTGCTAATACCTAATGTGGGGAACCTGCTTCTACTTAATGTGGGGAACCTGCTGCCTACATAATGTGGGGAACCTGCTTTTACTTATTTTGGGAACCTGCTAATACCTAATGTGGGGAACCTGCTTCTACTTAATGTTGGGAACCTGCTGCCTACATAATGTGGGGAACCTGCTACTACCTAATGTGCGGACCTGCTACTACCTAATGTGGGGAACTTGCTTTTACCTAATGTGGGGAACCTGCTTCTACCTAATGTGGGGAACCTGTTACTACCTAATAAAGTGGGGAACCTGCTTCTACCTAATGTGGGGAACCTGCTACTACCTAATGTGTGGAACCTGCTTTTACCTAATGTGGGGAACCTGCTTCTACCTAAAGTGGGGAACCTGCTACTACCTAATGTGGGAAACCTGCTTTTACCTAATGTGGGGAAACTGCTACTACCTAATGTGGGGAACCTGCTTTTACCCAATGTGGGGAACCTGCTTCTACCTAATGTGGAGAACCTGCTACTACCTAATGTGGGGAACCTGCTACTACCTAATGTGGGGAACCTGCTACTACCTAATGTGGGGAACCTGCTTTTACCTAATGTGGGGAAACTGCTACTACCTAATGTGAGGAACCTGCTTTTACCTAATGTGGGGAACTTGCTTTTACCTAATGTGGGGAACCTGCTACTACCTAATGTGGGAAACCTGTTACTACCTAATTATGTGGGGAACCTGCTTCTACCTAATGTGGGGAACCTGCTACTACCTAATGTGGGGAACCTGCTACTACCTAATGTGGGGAACCTGCTAATACCTAATGTGGGGAACCTGCTTCTACTTAATGTGGGGAACCTGCTGCCTACATAATGTGGGGAACCTGCTTTTACTTATTTTGGGAACCTGCTAATACCTAATGTGGGGAACCTGCTTCTACTTAATGTGGGGAACCTGCTGCCTACATAATGTGGGGAACTTGCTACTACCTAATGTGGGGACCTGCTACTACCTAATGTGGGGAACTTGCTTTTACCTAATGTGGGGAACCTGCTTCTACCTAATGTGGGGAACCTGTTACTACCTAATAATGTGGGGAACCTGCTTCTACCTAATGTGGGGAACATGCTACTACCTAATGTGTGGAACCTGCTTTTTCCTAATGTGGGGAACCTGCTTCTACCTAATGTAGGGAACCTGCTACTACCTAATGTGGGGAACCTGCTTTTACCTAATGTGGGTAAACTGCTACTACCTAATGTGAGGAACCTGCTTTTACCCAATGTGGGGAACCTGCTTCTACCTAATGTGCAGAACCTGCTACTACCTAATGTGGGGAACCTGCTACTACCTAATGTGGGGAGCCTGCTACTACCTAATGTGGGGAACCTGCTTTTACCTAATGTGGGGAAACTGCTACTACCTAATGTGGGGAACCTGCTTTTACCTAATGTGGGGAACTTGCTTTTACCTAATGTGGGGAACCTGCTACTACCTAATGTGGGAAACCTGTTACTACCTAATTATGTGGGGAACCTGCTTCTACCTCATGTGAGGAACATGCTACTACCTAATGTGGGGAACCTACTACTACCTAATGTGGGGAACCTGCTAATACCTAATGTGGGGAACCTGCATCTACTTAATGTGGGGAACCAGCTGCCTACATAATGTGGGGAACCTGCTTTTACTTATTTTGGGAACCTGCTAATACCTAATGTGGGGAACCTGCTTCTACTTAATGTGGGGAACCTACAGCCTACATAATGTGGAGGACCTGCTTTTACTTATTTTGGGAAACTGCTACTACCTAATGTGGGGAAACTGTTACTACCTAATGTGGGGAAACTGCTACTACCTAATGTGGGAACCTGCTGCCTACCTAATGTGGGGAACTTGCTGCTTACTTAATGTGGGAACCTGTTGCCTACCTAATGTGGGGAACCTGCTGCCTATCTAATGTGGAGAACCTGCTACTACCTAACGTGGGGAACCTGCTTTTACCGAATGTAGGGGAATCTGCTACTAGCTAATGTGGGGAACCTGCTTTTACCTAATGTGGGAACCTGCTACTACCTAATGATGTGGGGAACCTGCTACTACCTAATGATGTGGGGAACCTGCTACTACCTAATGTGGGGAACCTGCTACTACCTAATGTAGGGAACCTGCTACTACCTAATGTGGGGAACCTGCTACTACCTAATGTGGGGAGCCTGCTACTACCTAATGTGGGGACCCTGGGTTAATTTGGGGTATATAGGCACAAGGAGTATAACACAGTATCTGATAATATGTCATTACCATTTATTGAATGAATATCAAAGTAACATATAACAGAATATGCTGAATTGTGAAGATGGTATATGGTGGCACTACCAGTGTATTGGCTCATAGTTCACATCTGAAAAAACAAAATACAAAAGAAATAATACTGAATACGAAAAAAGATTGCGGATCCAAAGGGGTACTTTGGTTGTTTTCTGTTTCTTGTGGCATTGTGACTGATACTTATCTAGAAAGAAAAGACAATCATATTAGATAAACAGAGTATAATAGCATATATCAATAAATGAATTCTAGTATCACTTGACCAATCATAACTATACTGGACACTGTCCCCTCATAGGGCTATAACCAATGATTACACAAACATTTTATGAGAAACAATAAATTCTACATTGAGTCCGTTCAGTTTCAGAGAGTCCAAGTCATAGATCCACCTTAGCTCCCGTTTTTGTAGGTTGGAAATTCTATCCCCTCCTTTCTTGAGCCGGGGGATATAATCAACCACCATACATTTAAGGTGATGTTCGGAGTGTCCCGCCTCCATAAAATGTTTGAATACCATTAGGTCAGCCTTATTTTTTCATATTTTGTGTAACGATGTTGGTTTAATCTTGTTTTAAAGTCCCATTTCGTCTCACCCACATAAATGAGGTTGCAAGGGCACTATAGAATGTAGACTATGTGGTCACTTTTACATGTTAAATAGAATTTTATCGGGAATGTTTTGTCTGTCCTCGGATGTATAAATGTGTTCCCCTTTTGGAGGTACTTGCAATTTATACACCTTCTGCAGGGAAAACAACCTTTTGTTTGCACTGTTTAGTACCTTTGTGTGCTTACTTTCTGTTTGGACACATCAGCTCTAACAAGGCAATCTTTCAGATTCCTTGTTCTACGATATGACATTAGTGGTGTGTTCCTTAAATTCAGGAATGTCTGAGTAACTGTCACTAATGAGGTGCCAGTGTTTTTTGACTTTTTGGGCTACAGCCCCTGACACCTCATTATATGTTGTGATAAATGGGATTCATTTTGATTGGTCTTTCTTAACCCTAGGGCTCCTCATGCCCTGGCGTTCTTCATATAACCTACACTTCTGTTTCTTAATCAAGGGAGGAGGGTAACCCCTAGAAATGAATTGTGAGGTCATCTTCTGTATGGCCCTATCCAGTTTCTTATTTGTATCCACAATCCTACTGGCACGTAAAAATTGACTGAATGGCAGTGATTCCACCATAGGCCCAGGGTGAAAGGAATTGAATCTTAGCAGTGTGTTACAATCAGTTGGTTTACAAAATAAATCAGTGGACAATTTACCATCAGCAATGGCAACCTCTGTGTCTAGAAACTGGATCTTTTGCTCTGAAGACGTCAAGGTGAACTGAAGTTCACCATCAATGCCATTAAGGTAGGACTGTAAGTCAACCAGTTCACTGCCAGTGCCACCCCAGATCAGAAAGATGTCGTCTATGTAGCGCCACCACCCCAGGATTTCTTCAAAGTCTGCCATCACTATATTAGCGTACGTGGGCACCATGTTGCTGCCCATGGTGGTCCCACGCAGCTGAATATAGTATTTGTCATCAAACAAGAAATAGTTGTTCTGTAAAACAAACATTAGCAATTCTAATATAAAGGTAATCTCTTCAGGGTCAAATTAAGCATTTACAAGAGTCTTTCTTATGGCCTGTAATCCCCTATCATGTTGAATAGATGTATAAAGGCTTACAATGTCAAAGCTGGCAATCAAGACATTAGATGGCAATGACACTTGAGAGATCTTAGACAAAAACTCACTTGTGTCCCGCAAATATGACTTGGAATTAGTAGCATATGGTCTAAGAATTTTATCTAGAAAAATTGACACATTGTTAGATAATGACCCCCTGCCAGAGACGATAGGCCTACCTGGAGGGTCAGATTTGTAAATGACTTCTATTAAAAAAATATTAATCGTTTCAATAATTATCATCTGCTGAAGTTGAGTTGTTCTTTTCTGTCTGGCAACAGTGTTCTCTGCTGACATCTCTGTCTGTCTCGGGAACAGCACAGAGTAGAAGAGGTTTGCTATGGGGATTTGCTTCTACTCTGGACAGTTCCCGAGACACGTGTCATCAGAGAGAAAAGAACAACTTAACTTCAGCAGCTCATAAGTACTGAAAGGATTAAGATTTTTTAATAGAAGTAATTTACAAATCTGTTTAACTTTCTGGGGCCAGTTGATATATACCGTATTTATCGGGGTATACCATGCACCGGCCTATAACACGCACCCTCATTTTACCAAGGATATTTAGGTAAAAAAAGTTTTTTCCCCCAGGAAAGGCAGGGTAAGAGAGGCCGTTGCTGCCCGCTTCTCTCCCCCTGCCTTTCCTGGGGTCTAGAGCCCTGCTGCCGGCCCTTCTCTCCCCCTGGCTATCGGCGCCGCTGCCCGTTCTGTCCCCCTGACTATCGGTACCGGCGCCCCATTGCCGGCGCCGATAGCCAGGGGGAGAGAAGCGGCGCCGACAGCCAGGGGGAGAGAAGGGGCAGTGGCACCCATTGCCGGCGCCGCTGCCCCGTTGCCTCCCCCCATCCCCGGTGGCATAATTACCTGGGTCGGGTCCGCGCTGCTGCAGACCTCCGGCGCGGCGCATGACGTCAGTGCGCTGCGCCGTGCATAGCAACGACGCAGGGGACGCACGCCGGAGGCCCGCAGCAGCGCGGACCCAACCCAGGTAATTATGCCACCGGGGATGGGGGGAGGCAACGGGGCAGCGGCGCCGGCAATGGGTGCCGCTGCCCCTTCTCTCCCCCTGGCTGATAGTCAGGGGGACAGAACGGGCAGCAGCGCCGATAGCCAGGGGGAGAGAAGGGCCGGCAGCAGGGCTCTAGACCCCAGGAAAGGCAGGGGGAGAGAAGCGGGCAGCGACGGCCTCTCTCCCCCTGCCTTTCCTGGGGGTGTATCGGCGT
This sequence comes from Hyla sarda, assembly GCF_029499605.1. Classification (NCBI taxonomy): domain Eukaryota; kingdom Metazoa; phylum Chordata; class Amphibia; order Anura; family Hylidae; genus Hyla; species Hyla sarda. The sequence goes on along the minus strand of NC_079198.1, from coordinate 119,322,336 downwards.
ATAACACGCACATAGACTTTAGGCTAAAAATTTTAGCCTAAAAAGTGCGTGTTATACGCCGATAAATACGGTATATAAAAAAAAGTTTTTTTCCTGGATAACCCCTTTAACTTTTTGTCAATGAGTTCCTGTTCCAGTGCATTGCTAACAATATTTTCAATGACCTGTTCCATCTGGGATCTCTAGATAGTACTCTGTATACTTGTGTGTCACCAAGTTGTCTGTACGTCTCTTTCAAGTACGTACTTCTATCCATGACCAATTTATGGGGATATCATTATTAACACTGTAACATGAGTTTTGCACTTTGTTTATAATATTATGTAAACCTATGATGTCACTAATTATGCAAATATGTATGATGTCACTATTTGGGGGAGTGTGTATTTAAAACCCGTGTATCACTTGTATTCACTTGAAAATGGCGATGAGAGATCGCCGAAACGTTGTCTGTTGCATTGTGGAATAAAAACCGCACATTTTTTCACACTAATCTGGTGTGCTGCATATATCTACTTTATCTATCTATCTTTCTATCTATTTATCTATCTATCTTTCTATCTATCTATCTCATATCTATCTATCTATCTCTTTATTATTAATCTCTAATCTAGCACTCTGTACTGTCTATCTATATATATCTATCCCATTTATATCTCATATATATACAGTGATCCCTCAACTTACAATGGCCTCAACATACAATAGTTTCATCTTACAATGGTCTTTTCTGGACCATTGTAAGTTGAAACCAGACTCAACATACAATGTTACAGACAGTCCAGATCTTTGAAACGTGTCAATGGCTGGAAGATCTGATCAGTAATACAGGGGTTTTACCAGAAAATTGCCCATTCTGATTGAAGTGCATGCACTGATTGATGTCTGGTAGCGCCCCCTACAGTACAGGGAGGTATTACATGTTCTGTACTACTCTTTACCTGTATTACTGAAGTGTATGCACTGACTGGCTGTCTGGTAGTGCCCCCTACATTACAGGGAGGTATTACATGTTCTGTACTCTTTACCTGTATTACTGAGGTGCATGCACTGACTGGTGTCTGGTAGCACCCCCTACAGTACAGGGAGGTATTACATGTTCTGTACTCTTTACCTGTATTACTGAAGTGCATGCACTGACTGGTGTCTGGTAGCGCCCCCTACAGTACAGGGAGGTATTACATGTTCTGTACTCTTTACCTGTATTACTGAAGTGTATGCACTGACTGATGTCTGTTAGCGCCTCCTACAGTACAGGGAGGTATTACATGTTCTGTACTACTCTTTACCTGTATTACTGAAGTGTATGCACTGATTGATGTCTGGTAGCGCCCCCTACAGTACAGGGAGGTATTACACGTTCTGTACTACTCCTTACCTGTACCAGGGTTAGCTGCTCCTTTGGACACCAGGTAAGGGCGACTCCATGTTACTTTTTTAGGACATTGCCTGTGCTGTACAGGACCCGGAAGAAGCTCCTGTCCTCTACATAGACCAGTTTTTCCCAAGCAGGGAGCCCCCAGCTGTTGCAAAACTACAACTCCCAGCATGCCCGGACAGCCTTTGGCTGTCCGGGCATGCTGGGAGTTGTAGTTTAGCAACAGCTGGAGGCTCACTTCTTGGGAAACACTGACATAGACAGTGATTGCTGCTCCCAGCAGGGTGTGTGCGGGTGTGTCTCCTGAGACTTCCAGCAGAGCAGAGCCAAGCAGAGTTTTCCAACAAGCTTTCCCCAGGTTTGTGGCAGATTCCTGGGGAAGAAGCTCCTGCAATGGAGCCTCGTGGCTCCACTCCCCGTTCCAGGCTGGCGGGAAGTGGAGTGAAAACTTCGACAGCCATTGTTCCGGCCGGGAGAAGATCGGGCAGAGTCTGCAGCAATGCAGGCTCTGCTACCCAGGCTACGGATGCCAGCCAGAGATCCACTGGTGGAAGAAAGGCACGGAAAAGCAGTGTGGAGATGTGGTCGGAGAGTGGGCCCGGCGAGTCCAGTTCCACGTACTGCTCCCGCATGGCCGCAAGGTTTGCGGAGTACGAGCAGCGCGGCAGGGAGCTGAGGATGGCCAGAGAGGATCTGCGTGCGACCCAGAGTCTGATGAGTACCGGATCCAGAAAGAGCAAGCCAGAACTGAAGAAGAGGATAACATCGCTGAAAGGCGAGATTGTGAGGCTGGAGGCGAGGAGAGCGGAGATACTGGAGGGGAGCGGACTCTTCAAGGAGAAGCTGATCAACAGCAATCGGTTTGCCGCCACGAAATCCCCAGGTAAGGTGGAGGTGGATGATGGGGAGAGTAGTGGCGGTGAAGATAGTGAGGATGGTGGTGAAGAGGAGAAGATGGAGGAAAGTGTGGGAGTTGTAGCTACTCCAGGTGACACCCAGACCCAGGACAGCTACATTGAGGCTGGACAGGTGGCACTTCCGCCAAGCGAGAGTGAGGAGGATGACGTGGAGGGTGAGGCTGGGGGTCTGCTGAGGGCAATTGTGATGCAGGAGTCCCCAGCCCACCTCCAGAATTTCACCTTTGGGGACGAGGAATGTGAAGATGTGGTGGTCAAGCAGAGGTCCAAGAAAAGGAAGACAAAGGAGACGGTACAATATGTATTTGTCCCCTTCCAGCAGTCTGGGCCAGCTGCAAAGCTGGTTCAGGCTGCGGGCTCCCCCAAACTGCCAGACCCCGTTCCTGTGGTGGAGCGGGGCCAGCACGGGGAGTACAGTAAGGCGTCAGCAACGGCTAAGGGCGCAATAGTTGTGAAGCCCACCCATCCTGTCGGTAGGGAAGGGCAGGATGGGCTCATGCCGGGCAGCTCTGGCACTGCAGAACCGCCCCAGGGTGGCAGGGGGCGTGTCCAAGTGCCAGAGGAGAGTTACGCTGCCGTGTGCTCGGGGGGCGGTTCCCCGAGTACTGTGGGCACTACTGGCGCCGCGGGGCACTCCCCTGTGAGGGGGGGGAGTGTCCGGGCGCCAGAGAGCGTTGAGTCCGTGTGCTCGGGGGGCGGTCCCCCGAGTACAGTTTGTTCTGTGGGCACTGCGGGGCACTCCCCTGTGAGGGGGGGGAGTGTCCCGGTGCCGGGATCGGTGTCCATTCAGAAGGAGGAGCCATCGTCAGCAGCAGTCAAGCCAGAAAAAAAGTCTGTAGTTAAGCCAGCGGTACTACAATTCCCAGCCAGCCCAGAATCAGTCAGGCAGGGTATGAGTGAGAATGCTGAGTGTAGTAGTGTTGTGGATGAGAGGAGTGTCAGTGGAGTGAATGTTGGTGGGAGTAGTGGTATGGATGGAAAAAAGGATGATGTGAGTGGTGGTGTGAATGGTGGTTCTGGGTCTGGGTCTGGCCCGGCTGCCCCCCCGGCAGTGACTGCTCCTAGGAGCTATGCTAATGTCGCTGCCGGGGGTCCAGGGGGGTCCCCGTCTCCGTCCATCCCCGGGGGTTACTTGCAACAGCGCCTCCTGGAGGCTCTGCGTAGGGGAGACAGGTCGATCCAGGTAGAGGGAAGGGGTGAGGTCGACCTGTCTTTCTGGATAGAGAGGCACGGTTTGGGGGCTTTCCGAGAGCAGAATGGGGAGGTGGTCTGGTCCCTCCCGACAACCGGGCAGGACAATAACCGCAGGAATGTGGTCCGTCTGATTTGGAGGGGTGAGGATGCATGCCCACCTCGCGCTAAAGTGGTTGAGCTCCTCCTCCAGATGGAATTCAGGGCGAGTGACATCTTTGCCCTGATCCACCCCTACGGTACGTCCGAGTTTGACGTCAGCTTCGTTCGGCCAGAGGGTCTCGAACTCTTCTGGTCAAACTACGAGGTGGCGAAGAACGAGCCCGGCTGGCGGGATTTTGCCGTAAAGGCAATTTCCCGTCAGAACTCGGTCAAGAAGGTGACCGTTTTGACCCGTAACGAGTCACTTTCTTGTTACGACATCATGACCTGGCTCGGTCGGTATGGGGATGTGACGGACATGCCCAAGAAAAACATTGATGAGCACGGGATCTGGTCCGGGGCCTGGACGTTTTCCGTCAAACTCAGGCGTTCAGGGAGTACGGTTGCCCACATTCCGTCAGCCGCCTTCCTTGGACGTGACAGGATCCAGGTCTTCTACCAGGGGCAGCCTAAGGTCTGTCACAGGTGCGGTAGCCCCACCCATTTTAGCGCAGCCTGTACTGTACAGGTCTGTGCTTTGTGTGGTGGGGTGGGTCATCTGGCCGCATCCTGTAGGCAGATCCGCTGCCATCTGTGTGGTGTCCTCGGGCACCCTTTCAGCCGTTGTCCTAGCGCCTTCGCCCGTGCGGCGGCCGCTCCGGCTGGGGAGAGCTGTGAGGTTGCCTCGGCTGGAGAGGGTACGAGCAGGGATGGGGGCGCACCAGGGCTAGTGAGGAAGAAGGGCCCCGCCAAACTAAGGCGGGAGGAAAATCGGAGGAGGAGTAGGGAGCAGGAGAGTGCCCAAGTGACGGGGGTAGCTCCGGCCCCTGCTCCTGAAGCTGGCCCTGAAATGACTGAAGCCCTGGAGGAGGACGTGCTGGATGAGGAGGTCAGGAGACTGGGCGAAGAGGAAGGCAATATGGCCGACTCTTCCGATTCCTCCCACTATGAAAGTGTGGATGAGGAGAGTGTAGAGAAGGCCAAAAAGAAAGACAAGGGCAAAAGGAAAGGGAGAAAGAAGAGGTCCAAGCCCTCTCTCCCTCGTACTGCGGGCCGGGTCCAAAGCGGAAGCCTGACTGCCCCCCCTCTGGTTGACCTGTCAAACCGGTACCTCGTCCTTGATAACATCTCCTCCCCCTCCTTGGAGGGGGAAGGTGAGGGCGGGGTGCCTAGGGAGAGAGAGCCTCTGGGGGGAACTGGGCCCTGTCCTGTTGAGGCACCTTCCTTGGAGGGCAGGGCTAGACCGGGGTCGGACGGAGACGGGGACCATATGGATCAGAGCGAATCCAAAAAAAGGGTTAAAAGTGGTCCTGCCCTTTCTTCTTCTTCTGGGGATGAGGGCACGAAGAAGAAGGGGAAGAAGAAATAAAGGTGAGGCCGTCTAACTTAATCACCCATGATGGCGGCACTCACCCCATTGACGCTGGCATCCATTAACTGTGCCAGCATAAAGTCGGATACGGCTAGATTCGCAGCCTTTGATTTTCTCGGCCGTGTTGAAGCCGACATTTTGTATCTGCAAGAGACCAGGTTGTCAGATCTAGCCTCCCTGGTAAAAGCCAGAAGAGAGTGGAGGCGCGGGCCCTCCCACTGGTCTCTTGCGGCTGAGCCGTATAGTGGGGTGGCGGTCCTTTTTACCGCTCCGGTTGAATGCCGACGGGTTATTGAGTTAGAAATGGGGAGGTGCCTGATCTTAGATGTCCTCATGAAGGGGCAAGAGCTCCGGCTCATTAACATCTACGCCCCACAAACCAAGTGGGGCCGCAAAGATCTCTTTATGAGGATTAAGCCCTTCCTTTTTACTAGCCGGCAAGTGATTTTTGGAGGGGACTTCAATAATGTCACGAGGTCCCAAGATAGGAGAGGTTCCAATGGTCCGCTGGCTTACGATAGCGTGGCCCTCAATAATATAGTTAGGGAAGCTCGCCTAGAGGATGCCCACATCCGGAGCCCCTCAGGCCACGTGGGTTTCACCTATCATCGAGGTAGCTGCAGGTCTAGGATAGACAGGTTTTATTTAAAGGAGGAAGCCGTCTCTTCCGCAGTGTCCGTGGTTGAGGTGGAATTCTCCGATCACTGTATGATTTTGTTTTCCTTGAATGTTTCAGAGACCCCCCGGATGGGTAAAGGTTATTGGAAGCTGAATTCGTCCCTCCTGGAGGAAGCGGAGATAAGACAGTCCTTTGAGGACTTTCTTCAGAGTCAGGTACCTTTACTGGACGTTTGTAGTAGTAAGTCAGAGTGGTGGGAGATATTCAAGAAGCGGGTTGCGGGGTTTTTCCGCCAGCTCTCGAGCCTCAGGTCCCTGAATAGGTACCGCCTGTATCGGGGTCAGAGGAGGAAACTCGAGCTCCTTGTCTCGACTGGAGGTAGCCGGGAGGATATCTCCAGAGTGAAATCCTTGCTGATGAGGTGTCAGTACGATAGGCACGCATCTTTGGTTTTTGAGAGGGATTACGGGAGGTACCGCTCGCCCGACCCTTACAAGAACTGTAAGATGTCAGTGAGTAGTAAAGTGGTCTCAGGACTGATTGATAGTACGGGATCTCTGAATCGGTCCAGATCAGGGATCCTGGAGGTCGTCAGATCCTTCTACTCGCACCTCTTGGGAAGGAAGGATCTAAATCGAGACGGGATGTCGGCTTTCCTGGCTGAAACTATTCCTGAGCCAGGGGTAGACCCCTCTCTTGATGTTTTGGCAGAAGAAATCAGGGAAGAGGAAGTGAGACTGGCGATCGAGGGGCTTGCCCCCAAGAAGTCACCAGGTCCGGATGGCTTAACATCCGAGTGGTACAGGACCTTTAAGGAGTCTTTAGCTCCCCTCTTGACTGAGGTATTCAATGAGTGTCTCTCCTCGGGCACTCTACCAAAGTCAATGAGGAGGTCAGCCCTGATTCTTCTGTCAAAGGGTAAAGATCCTAGCCGGATTGAGAATTGGAGGCCCATAGCTCTTCTCAATACGGACAGGAAGCTTCTGGCCAAGATACTGTTTAATCGGTTGGTGAAGTTTGCACCCCGGCTCCTTTCGGGGGCCCAGCACTGCTCTGTTCCGGGCCGAAGCACCTTAAGTGCTGTCCTCAGTGTCAGGGAGGCAGTGGAGCGGAGTAGTGCGGGTCTCTGGAAGGGGTACATGCTGTCCTTGGATCAGGCCAAAGCATTTGATCGGGTGAACCACGAGTACCTCTGGTCCGTCCTCCTGAGATATGGCTTACCGAGTACTTTTGTGAATTGGCTTGTCACCTTATATGCAGGGGCAGAGAGTTTCCCGCTGGTGAACGGTTGGTCTGGCCGCTCTTTTGAGGTGGGGTCCGGGGTCCGTCAGGGTTGTCCTTTGAGCCCGCTGTTATACGTGTTCGCAATCGATCCCTTCGTCCGGAGGGTAGATTGTGGGCCGTTGGCGGGAGTCGGGATGACTCTGGCGGAGCCGGATGTCGCCCAGAGAGTGGTGGCGTACGCTGATGATGTCACTATTTTCGTCTCCTCACGGGAGGAGGTCGATGTGGTGATGTCAGAGGTGGACCGCTACTCGGAGGCATCCGGGTCCAAGATCAACCGGGATAAGTGTGAAAGTCTCTGGCTGGGAGGGGGAGATCCCACGTTTGATCTCCCTGACACCCTTCCAGGGCTCCAAGAGTCAGCAAAAATTCTGGGCATCACATTCGGCCAGGATGATTATCCCACCAAAAACTGGGATGGTAAGCTCCAGGATGCCACTCAGAGGGTGAACCAGTGGAAGGGTTGGTCTATGACCCTCAGGGAAAGGGTACACCTGATCAAATCGTACCTGCTCCCCTTGTTTATCTATCTGGGCAGTGTATGTATCTTACCAGAGGCTTACTACACTAGGGTCTACAGCCTGTTTTTCCAACTGTTATGGGGGAACAGGTTGAACCTAGTCAAGAGGGAGGTTACGTACCGCACGAGGAGACTAGGGGGTTTATCTATGGTAAACCCCGTGGTGTTCTTAACGAACACCTTCTTGAAAGCCAACATTGCAAACCTCTGGAAAGAGAGGGCTCCTCCGTGGGTACTCTCCTGCAAGGAGTGGTTTCGGCCTTTCTTCCAGGAATGGGAGACAGGAGGGCAAGTGAAGGACCTCCGTACACCACATGGATATCTTCCGGCTTACGCTACCCCGACTCTGAAGGCGATACGTCGGTGGGGTCTGGGAGTGTGGGAGATCAGGACCCAGTCAAGGCAGTTCCTTGACAAACGGGTTCTGTTGACCCACTTCCAGAAGCCTCTGGCGCTCAGGGACTGCCCAGGTCGGGATCTGAGGGTGGGGTTGTATCTTTTAAACATGAAAAGGATCCCCCAGAAGTTTTGGGACTTGGCCTGGCGCTGCTTTCAGGGGAAGCTATGTGTAAAGGACAACCTGAAGTACAGGAACTCTGATGACCGGGGATGTCCCCGAGAAGAGTGCGGGGACACGCTGGAAAGCATGGACCACTTCCTGCTTCATTGTCCCTTTAACATAGGGGTCTATAACAGGGTGGGCGCTTCCATCGGCTGGAGTCAACTTGCCGGCCTTGCCTATCCGGAGTGGGCTTATGGGGCATTCAGGAACCTGGGTGGCCGAGATCGGGGCACTTTATTCTTAGTCAGTTTAGTGGTTAGGTACTACACGTGGAACGCACGGTGCTTAGTGTCGACCCAACAGAAAATCCTCTCCGAGGTGGAGGTATGTAGGAACATCACCGGTGACCTCGGGAAGATCAGGTCTTTGGAGTATGGCAGTCTTGGTACCAGTAGGGCTTCTCTCCTGTGGAGAGGTTTCTCATTTCATGTGCCCTAGGTACTAAACCTTTTGGGTAGAGTACCTTTTATTTTTGGTTAGGGGTTGTTATAGGGGTAGAGATAGGGTGAGGGCAGGGTCAGATTTCTTGTAGGGATAGAATTAGGGAGAATTGTAGGGGGAGTTAGGGAAAGAGTATAAAATGATTTATGTATCAGGTCTGCCATCCTTCTCCCTGGTGGTGGGCTGATGCATGTACACATTAGCTTTTTGTTTTGTTTTTAGTGGACATGGTATGAAGGGCTTACAGGCAACCAAACTTGGGCCTAAAAGGGGTGGTGGTTCAGAATGTATAAGTTTATATATAAGTTGGTTGGGAGGAGTGTTAGGTGGGGAGGGTGTATTTGTGGGTGGTGGTTTTGTGGTGTTTTGGGGTCCTGACATGGGTCAGTGAAGGACTGGACTTTGAGAACGGTATGGACGGTATGGACTCTGACCCATGTACAGGAGGGGTGGTGTGGGTGAGGGGACAGTTTTAGTGTAGGTGCTTTCCGTTATTTTCTGTAGTATATTTTTGTGTATTTTCAGTGATTTTTGTATATATTGTGTTTTGTATTTATATTGTTTTATATTATTTTATATTATATAGTGTATAGTGGCAGTCGGGTCAGTAGTTAAGTGGTGTCATATGTGTTTATGTGTATATATATGTGTGCGTTTATGTGTATATACATGTGTATGTATATATATATATATATGTGTGTATGTGTATGCTTGCGTATATGCATGTTAAATACATGTTTGTGTATAAAATTTTATATTTAATTTTTTCCTCCTTGGGGGGGCTGCTCCCCTCTGGTGTCTCTGCTCTCCTCGCCTCCGGCTTCGCGGTCTCGCTTTTCGGCGGTGTTGTCCTCTTCTTTGCTTCTGGCTTGCTCTTTTTGGGTCCGGCGCTCGCCGGTTTCTGGGCCGTGCGCGGGTCCTCTCTGGCCGTCCTCGGCTTCTTGCCGTGCTGGGCGTGCTTCGCGGGCCTTGCGGCCGTGCGGGGGCGGTACGTGGGGCTGGGCTCTTTGGGCCCTCTCTCCGGCCGCGTCTCCGCGCTGTTTTTCCCTGCCCTTCTTTCACCGGTGGATCTCTGGCTGGGAGGCAGAGTGTTATTTAGTAGCAAGTTGTGCCGAAATATTATAAAATAATTTTTTTTTTTTTTTTCCCTGGGTAAGGGTAATTTTTGAGTTACAGCCAAGTTGTGCTACTTTTATGTTCCTTTTCTTTTGTTTTATAGCCAAGTCGTGCTTTATTTTATGTTTTATAAATTTTTTTTTTTTTTAAGCCAAGTTGGGCTATTTTTATGTTCTTTTTTTTTTTTTGGAATGAGTGTTTGTGTGTGTGTTTTTTGTCTTTTGGTATGAGGAAAAAAGTAAAAGTATATTTTAGTAAATTTGGGCTGGCCGGTTAGGCAGATTTTGTTTTTGTAATTTTATTTATGTTATGTTTGTTATAGCTGGTTGAGCTTGTTTTTGTTTTATGTTTTGTATCAGATTTGTTTTTCATTTTTATAATAAAAAGAGTTACAGTAAGGCGTCAGGAAAGGCTAAGGGCGCAATAGTTGTGAAGCCCACCCATCCTGTCGGTAGGGAAGGGCAGGATGGGCACATGCCGGGCAGCTCTGGCACTGCAGGACCGCCCCAGGGTGGCAGGGGGCGTGTCCAAGTGCCAGAGGCAAGTTATGCTGCCGTGTGCTCGGGGGGCGGTTCCCCGAGTACTGTGGGCACTACTGGCGCCGCGGGGCACTCCCCTGTGAGGGGGGGGAGTGTCCGGGCGCCAGAGAGCGTTATGTCTGTGTGCTCGGGGGGCGGTCCCCCGAGTACAGTGTGTTCTGCGGGCACTGCAGGGCACTCCCCTGTGAGGGGGGGGAGTGTCCCGGTGTCGGGATCAGTGTCCGGCAATGGCGCCGTGGGAGGAGCTGGGGTGCGCTCGGTGGGGCAGCCCCAGACTCAGGAGGCACCATTGATCATTCAGAAGGAGGAGCCATCATCATCAGCAGCAGCAGCAGCCAAGCCGGAAATTAAGCCAGCGGTACTACAAATCCCAGCCAGCCCAGAATCAGTTAGGCAGGGTATGAGTGAGAATGCTGAGTGTAGTAGTGTTGTGGATGAGAGGAGTGTCAGTGGAGTGAATGTTGGTGGGAGTAGTGGTATGAATGGGAAAAAGGATGATGTGAGTGGTGGTGTGAGTGGTGGTGTGAATGGTGGTTCTGGGTCTGGGTCTGGGTCTGGCCCGGCTGCCCCCCCGGCAGTGACTGCTCCTAGGAGCTATGCTAATGTCGCTGCCGGGGGTCCAGGGGGATCCCCGTCTCCGTCCGTCCCCGGGGGTTACTTGCAACAGCGCCTCCTGGAGGCTCTGCGTAGGGGAGACAGGTCGATCCAGGTAGAGGGAAGGGGTGAGGTCGACCTGTCTTTCTGGATAGAGAGGCACGGTTTGGGGGCTTTCCGAGAGCAGAATGGGGAGGTGGTCTGGTCCCTCCCGACAACCGGGCAGGACAATAACCGCAGGAATGTGGTCCGTCTGATTTGGAGGGGTGAGGATGCGTGCCCACCTCGCGCTAAAGTGGTTGAGCTCCTCCTCCAGATGGAATTCAGGGCGAGTGACATCTTTGCCCTGATCCACCCCTACGGTACGTCCGAGTTTGACGTCAGTTTCGTTCGGCCGGAGGGTCTCGAACTCTTCTGGTCAAACTACGAGGTGGCGAAGAACGAGCCCGGCTGGCGGGATTTTGCCGTAAAGGCAATTTCCCGTCAGAACTCGGTCAAGAAGGTGACCGTTTTGACCCGTAACGAGTCACTTTCTTGTTACGACATCATGACCTGGCTCGGTCGGTATGGGGATGTGACGGACATGCCCAAGAAAAACATTGATGAGCACGGGATCTGGTCCGGGGCCTGGACGTTTTCCGTCAAACTCAGGCGTTCAGGGAGTACGGTTGCCCACATTCCGTCAGCCGCCTTCCTTGGACGTGACAGGATCCAGGTCTTCTACCAGGGGCAGCCTAAGGTCTGTCACAGGTGCGGTAGCCCCACCCATTTTAGCGCAGCTTGTACTGTACAGGTCTGTGCTTTGTGTGGTGGGGTGGGTCATCTGGCCGCATCCTGTAGGCAGATCCGCTGCCATCTGTGTGGTGTCCTCGGGCACCCTTTCAGCCGTTGTCCTAGCGCCTTCGCCCGTGCGGCGGCCGCTCCGGCTGGGGAGAGCTGTGAAGTTGCCTCGGCTGGAGAGGGTACGAGCAGGGATGGGGGCACACCAGGGCTAGTGAGGAAGAAGGGCCCCGCCAAACTAAGGCGGGAGGAAAATCGGAGGAGGAGTAGGGAGCAGGAGAGTGCCCAAGTGACGGGGGTAGCTCCGGCCCCTGCTCCTGAAGCTGGCCCTGAAATGACTGAAGCCCTGGAGGAGGACGTGCTGGATGAGGAGGTCAGGAGACTGGGCGAAGAGGAAGGCAATATGGCCGACTCTTCCGATTCCTCCCACTATGAAAGTGTGGATGAGGAGAGTGTAGAGAAGGCCAAAAAGAAAGACAAGGGCAAAAGGAAAGGGAGAAAGAAGAGGTCCAAGCCCTCTCTCCCTCGTACTGCGGGCCGGGTCCAAAGCGGAAGCCTGACTGCCCCCCCTCTGGTTGACCTGTCAAACCGGTACCTCGTCCTTGATAACATCTCCTCCCCCTCCTTGGAGGGGGAAGGTGAGGGCGAGGTGCCTAGGGAGAGAGAGCCTCTGGGGGGAACTGGGCCCTGTCCTGTTGAGGCACCTTCCTCAGAGGGCAGGGCTAGACCGGGGTCGGACGGAGACGGGGACCATATGGACCAGAGTGAGTCCAAAAAAAGGGGTAAAAGCGGTCCTGCCCTTTCTTCTTCTTCTGGGGATGAGGGCACGAAGAAGAAGGGGAAGAAGAAATAAAGGTGAGGCCATCTAACTTAATCACCCATGATGGCGGCACTCACCCCATTGACGCTGGCATCCATTAACTGTGCCAGCATAAAGTCTGATACGGCTAGATTCGCAGCCTTTGATTTTCTCGGCCGTGTTGAAGCCGACATTTTGTATCTGCAAGAGACCAGGTTGTCAGATTCAGCCTCCCTGGTAAAAGCCAGAAGAGAGTGGAGGTGCGGTCCCTCCCACTGGTCTCTTGCGGCTGAGCCGTATAGTGGGGTGGCGGTCCTTTTTACCGCTCCGGTTGAATGCCGACGGGTTATTGAGTTAGAAATGGGGAGGTGCCTGATCTTAGATGTCCTCATGAAGGGGCAAGAGCTCCGGCTCATTAACATCTACGCCCCACAAACCAAGTGGGGCCGCAAAGATCTCTTTATGAGGATTAAGCCCTTCCTTTTTACTAGCCGGCAAGTGATTTTTGGAGGGGACTTCAATAATGTCACGAGGTCCCAAGATAGGAGAGGTTCCAATGGTCCGCTGGCTTACGATAGCGTGGCCCTCAATAATATAGTTAGGGAAGCTCGCCTAGAGGACGCCCACATCCGGAGCCCCTCAGGCCACGTGGGTTTCACCTATCATCGAGGTAGCTGCAGGTCTAGGATAGACAGGTTTTATTTAAAGGAGGAAGCCGTCTCTTCCGCAGTGTCCGTGGTTGAGGTGGAATTCTCCGATCACTGTATGATTTTGTTTTCCTTGAATGTTTCAGAGACCCCCCGGATGGGTAAAGGTTATTGGAAGCTGAATTCGTCCCTCCTGGAGGAAGCGGAGATAAGACAGTCCTTTGAGGACTTTCTTCAGAGTCAGGTACCTTTACTGGACTTTTGTAGTAGTAAGTCAGAGTGGTGGGAGATATTCAAAAAGAGGGTTGCGGGGTTCTTCCGCCAGCTCTCGAGCCTCAGGTCCCTGAATAGGTACCGCCTGTATCGGGGTCTGAGGAGGAAACTCGAGCTCCTTGTCTCGACTGGAGGTAGCCGGGAGGATATCTCCAGAGTGAAATCCTTGCTGATGGGGTGTCAGTACGATAGGCACGCATCTTTGGTTTTTGAGAGGGATTACGGGAGGTACCGCTCGCCCGACCCTTACAAGAACTGTAAGATGTCAGTGAGTAGTAAAGTGGTCTCAGGACTGATTGATAGTACGGGATCTCTGAATCGGTCCAGATCAGGGATCCTGGAGGTCGTCAGATCCTTCTACTCGCACCTCTTGGGAAGGAAGGATCTAAATCGAGACGGGATGTCGGCTTTCCTGGCTGAGACTATTCCTGAGCCAGGGGTAGACCCCTCTCTTGATGTTTTGGCAGAAGAAATCAGGGAAGAGGAAGTGAGACTGGCGATCGAGGGGCTCGCCCCCAAGAAGTCGCCAGGCCCGGATGGCTTAACATCCGAGTGGTACAGGACCTTTAAGGAGTCTTTAGCTCCTCTCTTGACTGAGGTATTCAATGAGTGTCTCTCCTCGGGCACTCTACCAAAGTCAATGAGGAGGTCAGCCCTGATTCTTCTGTCAAAGGGTAAAGATCCTAGCCGGATTGAGAATTGGAGGCCCATAGCTCTTCTCAATACGGACAGGAAGCTTCTGGCCAAGATACTGTTTAATCGGTTGGTGAAGTTTGCACCCCGGCTCCTTTCGGGGGCCCAGCACTGCTCTGTTCCGGGCCGAAGCACCTTAAGTGCTGTCCTCAGTGTCAGGGAGGCAGTGGAGCGGAGTAGTGCGGGTCTCTGGAAGGGGTACATGCTGTCCTTGGATCAGGCCAAAGCATTTGATCGGGTGAACCACGAATACCTCTGGTCCGTCCTCCTGAGATATGGCTTACCGAGTACTTTTGTGAATTGGCTTGTCACCTTATATGCAGGGGCAGAGAGTTTCCCGCTGGTGAACGGTTGGTCTGGCCGCTCTTTTGAGGTGGGGTCCGGAGTCCGTCAGGGTTGTCCTTTGAGCCCGCTGTTATACGTGTTCGCAATCGATCCCTTCGTCCGGAGGGTAGATTGTGGGCCGTTGGCGGGAGTCGGGATGACTCTGGCGGAGCCGGATGTCGCCCAGAGAGTGGTGGCGTACGCTGATGATGTCACTATTTTCGTCTCCTCACGGGAGGAGGTCGATGTGGTGATGTCAGAGGTGGACCGCTACTCGGAGGCATCCGGGTCCAAGATCAACCGGGATAAGTGTGAAAGTCTCTGGCTGGGAGGGGGAGATCCCACGTTTGATCTCCCTGACACCCTTCCAGGGCTCCAAGAGTCAGCAAAAATTCTGGGCATCACATTCGGCCAGGATGATTATCCCACCAAAAACTGGGATGGTAAGCTCCAGGATGCCACTCAGAGGGTGAACCAGTGGAAGGGTTGGTCTATGACCCTCAGGGAAAGGGTACACCTGATCAAATCGTACCTGCTCCCCTTGTTTATCTATCTGGGCAGTGTATGTATCTTACCAGAGGCTTACTACACTAGGGTCTACAGCCTGTTTTTCCAACTGTTATGGGGGAACAGGTTGAACCTAGTCAAGAGGGAGGTTACGTACCGCACGAGGAGACTAGGGGGTTTATCTATGGTAAACCCCGTGGTGTTCTTAACGAACACCTTCTTGAAAGCCAACATTGCAAACCTCTGGAAAGAGAGGGCTCCTCCGTGGGTACTCTCCTGCAAGGAGTGGTTTCGGCCTTTCTTCCAGGAATGGGAGACAGGAGGGCAAGTGAAGGACCTCCGTACACCACATGGATATCTTCCGGCTTACGCTACCCCGACTCTGAAGGCGATACGTCGGTGGGGTCTGGGAGTGTGGGAGATCAGGACCCAGTCAAGGCAGTTCCTTGACAAACGGGTTCTGTTGACCCACTTCCAGAGGCCTCTGGCGCTCAGGGACTGCCCAGGTCGGGATCTGAGGGAGGGGTTGTATCTTTTAAACATGAAAAGGATCCCCCAGAAGTTTTGGGACTTGGCCTGGCGCTGCTTTCAGGGGAAGCTATGTGTAAGGGACAACCTGAAGTACAGGAACTCTGATGACCGGGGATGTCCCCGAGAAGAGTGTGGGGACACGCTGGAAAGCATGGACCACTTCCTGCTTCATTGTCCCTTTAACATAGGGGTCTACAACAGGGTGGGCGCTTCCATCGGCTGGAGTCAACTTGCCGGCCTTGCCTATCCGGAGTGGGCTTATGGGGCATTCAGGAACCTGGGTGGCCGAGATCGGGGCACTTTATTTTTAGTCAGTTTAGTGGTTAGGTACTACACGTGGAACGCACGGTGCTTAGTGTCGACCCAACAGAAAATCCTCTCCGAGGTGGAGGTCTGTAGGAACATCACTGGTGACCTCGGGAAGATCAGGTCTTTGGAGTATGGCAGTCTTGGTACCAGTAGGGCTTCTCTCCTGTGGAGAGGTTTCTCATTTCATGTGCCCTAGGTACTAAACCTTTTGGGTAGAGTACCTTTTATTTTTGGTTAGGGGCAGTGTTATAGGGGTAGAGATAGGGTGAGGGTAGGGTCAGATTTATTGTAGGGATAGAATTAGGGAGAATTGTAGGGGGAGTTAGGGAAAGAGTATAAAATGATTTATGTATCAGGTCTGCCATCCTTCTCCCTGGTGGTGGGCTGATGCATGTGCACATTAGCTTTTTGTTTTGTTTTCAATTTACATGGTATGAAGGGCTTACAGGCAACCAAACTTGGGCCTAAAGGGGGTGGTGGTTCAGAATGTATAAGTTTGTATATAAGTTGGTTGGGAGGAGTGTTAGGTGGGGAGGGTGTATTTGTGGGTGGTGGTTTTGTGGTGTTTTGGGGTCCTGACATGGGTCAGTTAAGGACTGGACTTTGTGAACTGTATGGACGGTATGGACTCTGACCCATGTACAGGAGGGGTGGTGTGGGTGAGGGGACAGTTTTAGTGTAGGTGTTTTCCGTTGTTTTCTGTAGTATATTTTTGTGTATTTTCAGTAAGTTTTGTATTGTGTTTTGTATATATTGGGTTTTGTATTTATATTGTTTTATATTATATAGTGTATAGTGCAGTCGGGCCAGTAGTTAAGTAGTGTCATATGTGTTTATGTGTATGTATATGTGTGCGTTTATGTGTATATACATGTGTATGTATATATATATATATATATGTATGTATGTGTATGCTTGCGTATATGCATGTATACATGTTTGTGTATAAAATTTTATATTTAATTTTTTCCTCCTTGGGGGGGCTGCTCCCCTCCGGTGTCTCTGTTCTCCTCGCTTCCGGCTTCGCGGTCTCGCTTTTCGGCGGTGTTGTCCTTTTCTTCGGTTGTGGCTTGCTCTTTTTGGGTCCGGCTCTCGCCGGTTTCTGGGCCGCGCGCAGATCCTCTCTGGCCGTCCTCGGCTCCTTGCCGTGCTGGGCGTGCTTCGCGGGCCTTGCGGCCGTGCGGGGGCGGTGCGTGGGGCTGGGCTCTTTGGGCCCTCTCTCCGGCCGCGTCTCCGCGCTGCTTTTCCCTGCCCTTCTTTCACCGGTGGATCTCTGGCTGTGAGGCAGAGTGTTATTTATTAGCAAGTTGTGCTGAAATATTTTTTTTTTTTTTTTTTTTTTTTTTTTCCCTGGGTAAGGGTCATTTTTGAGTTACAGCCAAGTTGTGCTACCTTTATGTTCCTTTTCTTTTGTTTTATAGCCAAGTCGTGCTTATTTTATGTTTTATATATTTTTATAAGCCAAGTTGGGCTATTTTTATGTTCTTTTTGGAATGCGTGTTTGAGTGTGATATTTAGTTTTTTTTGGTATGTGAAAAAAGTAAAAGTGTATTTTAGTAAATTTGGGCTGGCCGGTTAGGCAGAATTTGTTTTTGCAATTTTATTTATGTTATGTTTGTTATAGCTGGTTAAGCTTGTTTTTGTTTAATATTTTGTATCTGATTTGTTTTGCATTTTTATAATAAAAAGAGTTGCTGCTCCCAGCAGGGTGTGTGCGGGTGTGTCTCCTGAGACTTCCAGCAGAGCAGAACCAAGCAGAGATTTCCAACAAGCCTTCCCCAGGTTTGTGGCAGATTCCTGGGGAAGAAGCTCCTGCAATGGAGCCTCGTGGCTCCACTCCCCGTTCCAGGCTGGCGGGAAGTGGAGTGAAAACTTCGACAGCCATTGTTCCGGCCGGGAGAAGATCGGGCAGAGTCTGCAGCAATGCAGGCTCTGCTACCCAGGCTACGGGTGCCAGCCAGAGATCCACTGGTGGAAGAAAGGCAAGGAAAAGCAGTGTGGAGATGTGGTCGGAGAGTGGGCCCGGCGAGTCCAGTTCCACGTACTGCTCCCGCATGGCCGCAAGGTTTGCGGAGTACGAGCAGCGCGGCAAGGAGCTGAGGATGGCCAGAGAGGATCTGCGTGCGACCCAGAGTCTGATGAGTACCGGATCCAGAAAGAGCAAGCCAGAACTGAAGAAGAGGATAACATCGCTGAAAGGCGAGATTGTGAGGCTGGAGGCGAGGAGAGCGGAGATACTGGAGGGGAGCGGACTCTTCAAGGAGAAGCTGATCAACAGCAATCGGTTTGCCGCCACGAAATCCCCAGGTAAGGTGGAGGTGGATGATGGGGAGAGTAGTGGCGGCGAAGATAGTGAGGATGGTGGTGAAGAGGAGAAGATGGAGGAAAGTGTGGGAGTTGTAGCTACTCCAGGTGACACCCAGACCCAGGACAGCTACATTGAGGCTGGACAGGTGGCACTTCCGCCAAGCGAGAGTGAGGAGGATGACGTGGAGGGTGAGGCTGGGGGTCTGCTGAGGGCAATTGTGATGCAGGAGTCCCCAGCCCACCTCCAGAATTTCACCTTTGGGGACGAGGAATGTGAAGATGTGGTGGTCAAGCAGAGGTCCAAGAAAAGGAAGACAAAGGAGACGGTACAATATGTATTTGTCCCCTTCCAGCAGTCTGGGCCAGCTGCAAAGCTGGTTCAGGCTGCGGGCTCCCCCAAACTGCCAGACCCCGTTCCTGTGGTGGAGCGGGGCCAGCACGGGGAGTACAGTAAGGCGTCAGGAAAGGCTAAGGGCGCAATAGTTGTGAAGCCCACCCATCCTGTCGGTAGGGAAGGGCAGGATGGGCACATGCCGGGCAGCTCTGGCACTGCAGGGCCGCCCCAGGGTGGCAGGGGGCGTGTCCAAGTGCCAGAGGCAAGTTATGCTGCCGTGTGCTCGGGGGGCGGTTCCCCGAGTACTGTGGGCACTACTGGCGCCGCGGGGCACTCCCCTGTGAGGGGGGGGAGTGTCCGGGCGCCAGAGAGCGTTGTGTCTGTGTGCTCGGGGGGCGGTCCCCCGAGTACAGTGTGTTCTGCGGGCACTGCAGGGCACTCCCCTGTGAGGGGGGGGAGTGTCCCGGTGTCGGGATCAGTGTCCGGCAATGGCGCCGTGGGAGGAGCTGGGGTGCGCTCGGTGGGGCAGCCCCAGACTCAGGAGGCACCATTGATCATTCAGAAGGAGGAGCCATCATCATCATCAGCAGCAGCAGCAGCCAAGCCGGAAATTAAGCCAGCGGTACTACAAATCCCAGCCAGCCCAGAATCAGTTAGGCAGGGTATGAGTGAGAATGCTGAGTGTAGTAGTGTTGTGGATGAGAGGAGTGTCAGTGGAGTGAATGTTGGTGGGAGTAGTGGTATGAATGGGAAAAAGGATGATGTGAGTGGTGGTGTGAGTGGTGGTGTGAATGGTGGTTCTGGGTCTGGGTCTGGCCCGGCTGCCCCCCCGGCAGTGACTGCTCCTAGGAGCTATGCTAATGTCGCTGCCGGGGGTCCAGGGGGGTCCCCGTCTCCGTCCGTCCCCGGGGGTTACTTGCAACAGCGCCTCCTGGAGGCTCTGCGTAGGGGAGACAGGTCGATCCAGGTAGAGGGAAGGGGTGAGGTCGACCTGTCTTTCTGGATAGAGAGGCACGGTTTGGGGGCTTTCCGAGAGCAGAATGGGGAGGTGGTCTGGTCCCTCCCGACAACCGGGCAGGACAATAACCGCAGGAATGTGGTCCGTCTGATTTGGAGGGGTGAGGATGCGTGCCCACCTCGCGCTAAAGTGGTTGAGCTCCTCCTCCAGATGGAATTCAGGGCGAGTGACATCTTTGCCCTGATCCACCCCTACGGTACGTCCGAGTTTGACGTCAGTTTCGTTCGGCCAGAGGGTCTCGAACTCTTCTGGTCAAACTACGAGGTGGCGAAGAACGAGCCCGGCTGGCGGGATTTTGCCGTAAAGGCAATTTCCCGTCAGAACTCGGTCAAGAAGGTGACCGTTTTGACCCGTAACGAGTCACTTTCTTGTTACGACATCATGACCTGGCTCGGTCGGTATGGGGATGTGACGGACATGCCCAAGAAAAACATTGATGAGCATGGGATCTGGTCCGGGGCCTGGACGTTTTCCGTCAAACTCAGGCGTTCAGGGAGTACGGTTGCCCACATTCCGTCAGCCGCCTTCCTTGGACGTGACAGGATCCAGGTCTTCTACCAGGGGCAGCCTAAGGTCTGTCACAGGTGCGGTAGCCCCACCCATTTTAGCGCAGCCTGTACTGTACAGGTCTGTGCTTTGTGTGGTGGGGTGGGTCATCTGGCCGCATCCTGTAGGCAGATCCGCTGCCATCTGTGTGGTGTCCTCGGGCACCCTTTCAGCCGTTGCCCTAGCGCCTTCGCCCGTGCGGCGGCCGCTCCGGCTGGGGAGAGCTGTGAAGTTGCCTCGGCTGGAGAGGGTACGAGCAGGGATGGGGGCGCACCAGGGCTAGTGAGGAAGAAGGGCCCCGCCAAACTAAGGCGGGAGGAAAATCGGAGGAGGAGTAGGGAGCAGGAGAGTGCCCAAGTGACGGGGGTAGCTCCGGCCCCTGCTCCTGAAGCTGGCCCTGAAATGACTGAAGCCCTGGAGGAGGACGTGCTGGATGAGGAGGTCAGGAGACTGGGCGAAGAGAAAGGCAATATGGCCGACTCTTCCGATTCCTCCCACTATGAAAGTGTGGATGAGGAGAGTGTAGAGAAGGCCAAAAAGAAAGACAAGGGCAAAAGGAAAGGGAGAAAGAAGAGGTCCAAGCCCTCTCTCCCTCGTACTGCGGGCCGGGTCCAAAGCGGAAGCCTGACTGCCCCCCCTCTGGTTGACCTGTCAAACCGGTACCTCGTCCTTGATAACATCTCCTCCCCCTCCTTGGAGGGGGAAGGTGAGGGCGAGGTGCCTAGGGAGAGAGAGCCTCTGGGGGGAACTGGGCCCTGTCCTGTTGAGGCACCTTCCTCAGAGGGCAGGGCTAGACCGGGGTCGGACGGAGACGGGGACCATATGGACCAGAGTGAGTCCAAAAAAAGGGGTAAAAGCGGTCCTGCCCTTTCTTCTTCTTCTGGGGATGAGGGCACGAAGAAGAAGGGGAAGAAGAAATAAAGGTGAGGCCGTCTAACTTAATCACCCATGATGGCGGCACTCACCCCATTGACGCTGGCATCCATTAACTGTGCCAGCATAAAGTCTGATACGGCTAGATTCGCAGCCTTTGATTTTCTCGGCCGTGTTGAAGCCGACATTTTGTATCTGCAGGAGACCAGGTTGTCAGATCTAGCCTCCCTGGTAAAAGCCAGAAGAGAGTGGAGGCGCGGTCCCTCCCACTGGTCTCTTGCGGCTGAGCCGTATAGTGGGGTGGCGGTCCTTTTTACCGCTCCGGTTGAATGCCGACGGGTTATTGAGTTAGAAATGG
Organism: Hyla sarda; assembly: GCF_029499605.1. Lineage (NCBI taxonomy): Eukaryota > Metazoa > Chordata > Amphibia > Anura > Hylidae > Hyla > Hyla sarda. Next base: position 119,301,363 of record NC_079198.1, on the reverse strand, counting down.
GGAGGTGCCTGATCTTAGATGTCCTCATGAAGGGGCAAGAGCTCCGGCTCATTAACATCTACGCCCCACAAACCAAGTGGGGCCGCAAAGATCTCTTTATGAGGATTAAGCCCTTCCTTTTTACTAGCCGGCAAGTGATTTTTGGAGGGGACTTCAATAATGTCACGAGGTCCCAAGATAGGAGAGGTTCCAATGGTCCGCTGGCTTACGATAGCGTGGCCCTCAATAATATAGTTAGGGAAGCTCGCCTAGAGGACGCCCACATCCGGAGCCCCTCAGGCCACGTGGGTTTCACCTATCATCGAGGTAGCTGCAGGTCTAGGATAGACAGGTTTTATTTAAAGGAGGAAGCCGTCTCTTCCGCAGTGTCCGTGGTTGAGGTGGAATTCTCCGATCACTGTATGATTTTGTTTTCCTTGAATGTTTCAGAGACCCCCCGGATGGGTAAAGGTTATTGGAAGCTGAATTCGTCCCTCCTGGAGGAAGCGGAGATAAGACAGTCCTTTGAGGATTTTCTTCAGAGTCAGGTACCTTTACTGGACTTTTGTAGTAGTAAGTCAGAGTGGTGGGAGATATTCAAGAAGCGGGTTGCGGGGTTCTTCCGCCAGCTCTCGAGCCTCAGGTCCCTGAATAGGTACCGCCTGTATCAGGGTCTGAGGAGGAAACTCGAGCTCCTTGTCTCGACTGGAGGTAGCCGGGAGGATATCTCCAGAGTGAAATCCTTGCTGATGGGGTGTCAGTACGATAGGCACGCATCTTTGGTTTTTGAGAGGGATTACGGGAGGTACCGCTCGCCCGACCCTTACAAGAACTGTAAGATGTCAGTGAGTAGTAAAGTGGTCTCAGGACTGATTGATAGTACGGGATCTCTGAATCGGTCCAGATCAGGGATCCTGGAGGTCGTCAGATCCTTCTACTTGCACCTCTTGGGAAGGAAGGATCTAGATCGAGATGGGATGTCGGCTTTCCTGGCTGAAACTATTCCTGAGCCAGGGGTAGACCCCTCTCTTGATGTTTTGGCAGAAGAAATCAGGGAAGAGGAAGTGAGACTGGCGATCGAGGGGCTCGCCCCCAAGAAGTTGCCAGGTCCGGATGGCTTAACATCCGAGTGGTACAGGACCTTTAAGGAGTCTTTAGCTCCCCTCTTGACTGAGGTATTCAATGAGTGTCTCTCCTCGGGCACTCTACCAAAGTCAATGAGGAGGTCAGCCCTGATTCTTCTGTCAAAGGGTAAAGATCCTAGCCGGATTGAGAATTGGAGGCCCATAGCTCTTCTCAATACGGACAGGAAGCTTCTGGCCAAGATACTGTTTAATCGGTTGGTGAAATTTGCACCCCGGCTCCTTTCGGGGGCCCAGCACTGCTCTGTTCCGGGCCGAAGCACCTTAAGTGCTGTCCTCAGTGTCAGGGAGGCAGTGGAGCGGAGTAGTGCGGGTCTCTGGAAGGGGTACATGCTGTCCTTGGATCAGGCCAAAGCATTTGATCGGGTGAACCACGAGTACCTCTGGTCCGTCCTCCTGAGATATGGCTTACCGAGTACTTTTGTGAATTGGCTTGTCACCTTATATGCAGGGGCAGAGAGTTTCCCGCTGGTGAACGGTTGGTCTGGCCGCTCTTTTGAGGTGGGGTCCGGAGTCCGTCAGGGTTGTCCTTTGAGCCCGCTGTTATACGTGTTCGCAATCGATCCCTTCGTCCGGAGGGTAGATTGTGGGCCGTTGACGGGAGTCGGGATGACTCTGGCGGAGCCGGATGTCGCCCAGAGAGTAGTGGCGTACGCTGATGATGTCACTATTTTCGTCTCCTCACGGGAGGAGGTCGATGTGGTGATGTCAGAGGTGGACCGCTACTCGGAGGCATCCGGGTCCAAGATCAACCGGGATAAGTGTGAAAGTCTCTGGCTGGGAGGGGGAGATCCCACGTTTGATCTCCCTGACACCCTTCCAGGGCTCCAAGAGTCAGCAAAAATTCTGGGCATCACATTCGGCCAGGATGATTATCCCACCAAAAACTGGGACGGTAAGCTCCAGGATGCCACTCAGAGGGTGAACCAGTGGAAGGGTTGGTCTATGACCCTCAGGGAAAGGGTACACCTGATCAAATCGTACCTGCTCCCCTTGTTTATCTATCTGGGCAGTGTATGTATCTTACCAGAGGCTTACTACACTAGGGTCTACAGCCTGTTTTTCCAACTGTTATGGGGGAACAGGTTGAACCTAGTCAAGAGGGAGGTTACGTACCGCACGAGGAGACTAGGGGGTTTATCTATGGTAAACCCCGTGGTGTTCTTAACGAACACCTTCTTGAAAGCCAACATTGCAAACCTCTGGAAAGAGAGGGCTCCTCCGTGGGTACTCTCCTGCAAGGAGTGGTTTCGGCCTTTCTTCCAGGAATGGGAGACAGGAGGGCAAGTGAAGGACCTCCGTACGCCCCATGGATATCTTCCGGCTTACGCTACCCCGACTCTGAAGGCGATACGTCGGTGGGGTCTGGGAGTGTGGGAGATCAGGACCCAGTCAAGGCAGTTCCTTGACAAACGGGTTCTGTTGACCCACTTCCAGAAGCCTCTGGCGCTCAGGGACTGCCCAGGTCGGGATCTGAGGGAGGGGTTGTATCTTTTAAACATGAAAAGGATCCCCCAGAAGTTTTGGGACTTGGCCTGGCGCTGCTTTCAGGGGAAGCTATGTGTAAAGGACAACCTGAAGTACAGGAACTCTGATGACCGGGGATGTCCCCGAGAAGAGTGCGGGGACACGCTGGAAAGCATGGACCACTTCCTGCTTCATTGTCCCTTTAACATAGGGGTCTACAACAGGGTGGGCGCTTCCATCGGCTGGAGTCAACTTGCCGGCCTTGCCTATCCGGAGTGGGCTTATGGGGCATTCAGGAACCTGGGTGGCCGAGATCGGGGCACTTTATTTTTAGTCAGTTTAGTGGTTAGGTACTACACGTGGAACGCACGGTGCTTAGTGTCGACCCAACAGAAAATCCTCTCCGAGGTGGAGGTCTGTAGGAACATCACTGGTGACCTCGGGAAGATCAGGTCTTTGGAGTATGGCAGTCTTGGTACCAGTAGGGCTTCTCTCCTGTGGAGAGGTTTCTCATTTCATGTGCCCTAGGTACTAAACCTTTTGGGTAGAGTACCTTTTATTTTTGGTTAGGGGCAGTGTTATAGGGGTAGAGATAGGGTGAGGGTAGGGTCAGATTTATTGTAGGGATAGAATTAGGGAGAATTGTAGGGGGAGTTAGGGAAAGAGTATAAAATGATTTATGTATCAGGTCTGCCATCCTTCTCCCTGGTGGTGGGCTGATGCATGTGCACATTAGCTTTTTGTTTTGTTTTCAATTTACATGGTATGAAGGGCTTACAGGCAACCAAACTTGGGCCTAAAGGGGGTGGTGGTTCAGAATGTATAAGTTTGTATATAAGTTGGTTGGGAGGAGTGTTAGGTGGGGAGGGTGTATTTGTGGGTGGTGGTTTTGTGGTGTTTTGGGGTCCTGACATGGGTCAGTTAAGGACTGGACTTTGAGAACTGTATGGACGGTATGGACTCTGACCCATGTACAGGAGGGGTGGTGTGGGTGAGGGGACAGTTTTAGTGTAGGTGTTTTCCGTTGTTTTCTGTAGTATATTTTTGTGTATTTTCAGTAAGTTTTGTATATATTGTGTTTTGTATATATATTGGGTTTTGTATTTATATTGTTTTATATTATATAGTGTATAGTGCAGTCGGGCCAGTAGTTAAGTAGTGTCATATGTGTTTATGTGTATGTATATGTGTGCGTTTATGTGTATATACATGTGTATGTATATATATATATATGTATGTATATGTATGTGTATGCTTGCGTATATGCATGTATACATGTTTGTGTATAAAATTTTATATTTTATTTTTTCCTCCTTGGGGGGGCTGCTCCCCTCCGGTGTCTCTGTTCTCCTCGCCTCCGGCTTCGCGGTCTCGCTTTTCGGCGGTGTTGTCCTTTTCTTCGGTTGTGGCTTGCTCTTTTTGGGTCCGGCTCTCGCCGGTTTCTGGGCCGCGCGCAGATCCTCTCTGGCCGTCCTCGGCTCCTTGCCGTGCTGGGCGTGCTTCGCGGGCCTTGCGGCCGTGCGGGGGCGGTGCATGGGGCTGGGCTCTTTGGGCCCTCTCTCCGGCCGCGCTGCTTTTCCCTGCCCTTCTTTCACCGGTGGATCTCTGGCTGTGAGGCAGAGTGTTATTTATTAGCAAGTTGTGCTGAAATATTTTTTTTTACTTTTTTTATTTTTTTTTATTTTTTCCCCTGGGTAAGGGTCATTTTTGAGTTACAGCCAAGTTGTGCTACCTTTATGTTCCTTTTCTTTTGTTTTATAGCCAAGTCGTGCTTATTTTATGTTTTATATATTTTTATAAGCCAAGTTGGGCTATTTTTATGTTCTTTTTGGAATGCGTGTTTGAGTGTGATATTTAGTTTTTTGGTATGTGAAAAAAGTAAAAGTATATTTTAGTAAATTTGGGCTGGCCGGTTAGGCAGATTTTGTTTTTGTAATTTTATTTATGTTATGTTTGTTATAGCTGGTTAAGCTTGTTTTTGTTTTATGTTTTGTATTAGATTTGTTTTTCATTTTTATAATAAAAAGAGTTACAGCTCCCAGCAGGGTGTGTGCGGGTGTGTCTCCTGAGACTTCCAGCAGAGCAGAGCCAAGCAGAGATTTCCAACAAGCCTTCCCCAGGTTTGTGGCAGATTCCTGGGGAAGAAGCTCCTGCAATGGAGCCTCGTGGCTCCACTCCCCGTTCCAGGCTGGCGGGAAGTGGAGTGAAAACTTCGACAGCCATTGTTCCGGCCGGGAGAAGATCGGGCAGAGTCTGCAGCAATGCAGGCTCTGCTACCCAGGCTACGGGTGCCAGCCAGAGATCCACTGGTGGAAGAAAGGCACGGAAAAGCAGTGTGGAGATGTGGTCGGAGAGTGGGCCCGGCGAGTCTAGTTCCACGTACTGCTCCCGCATGGCCGCAAGGTTTGCGGAGTACGAGCAGCGCGGCAGGGAGCTGAGGATGGCCAGAGAGGATCTGCGTGCGACCCAGAGTCTGATGAGTACAGGATCCAGAAAGAGCAAGCCAGAACTGAAGAAGAGGATAACATCGCTGAAAGGCGAGATTGTGAAGCTGGAGGCGAGGAGAGCGGAGATACTGGAGGGGAGCGGTCTCTTCAAGGAGAAGCTGATCAACAGCAATCGGTTTGCCGCCACGAAATCCCCAGGTAAGGTGGAGGTGGATGATGGGGAGAGTAGTGGCGGCGAAGATAGTGAGGATGGTGGTGAAGAGGAGAAGATGGAGGAAAGTGTGGGAGTTGTAGCTACTCCAGGTGACACCCAGACCCAGGACAGCTACATTGAGGCTGGACAGGTGGCACTTCCGCCAAGCGAGAGTGAGGAGGATGACGTGGAGGGTGAGGCTGGGGGTCTGCTGAGGGCAATTGTGATGCAGGAGTCCCCAGCCCACCTCCAGAATTTCACCTTTGGGGACGAGGAGTGTGAAGATGTGGTGGTCAAGCAGAGGTCCAAGAAAAGGAAGACAAAGGAGACGGTACAATATGTATTTGTCCCCTTCCAGCAGTCTGGGCCAGCTGCAAAGCTGGTTCAGGCTGCGGGCTCCCCCAAACTGCCAGACCCCGTTCCTGTGGTGGAGCGGGGCCAGCACGGGGAGTACAGTAAGGCGTCAGGAAAGGCTAAGGGCGCAATAGTTGTGAAGCCCACCCATCCTGTCGGTAGGGAAGGGCAGGATGGGCTCATGCCGGGCAGCTCTGGCACTGCAGGACCGCCCCAGGGTGGCAGGGGGCGTGTCCAAGTGCCAGAGACAAGTTACGCTGCCGTGTGCTCGGGGGGCGGTTCCCCGAGTACTGTGGGCACTACTGGCGCTGCGGGGCACTCCCCTGTGAGGGGGGGGAGTGTCCGGGCGCCAGAGAGCGTTGAGTCCGTGTGCTCGGGGGGCGGTCCCCCGAGTACAGTTTGTTCTGCGGGCACTGCGGGGAACTCCCCTGTGAGGGGGGGGAGTGTCCCGGTGCCTGGATCATTGCCCAGTCAGGAGGAACCATCATCAGCAGCAGCAGCAGCCAAGCCGGACAAAAAGAATGTAGTTAAGCCAGCAGTACTACAATTCCCAGCCAGCCCAGAATCAGTTAGGCAGGGTATGAGTGAGAATGCTGAGTGTAGTAGTGTTGTGGATGAGAGGAGTGTCAGTGGAGTGAATGTTGGTGGGAGTAGTGGTATGAATGGGAAAAAGGATGATGTGAGTGGTGGTGTGAGTGGTGGTGTGAATGGTGGTTCTGGGTCTGGGTCTGGGTCTGGCCCGGCTGCCCCCCCGGCGGTGACTGCTCCTAGGAGCTATGCTAATGTCGCTGCCGGGGGTCCAGGGGGGTCCCCGTCTCCGTCCGTCCCCGGGGGTTACTTGCAACAGCGCCTCCTGGAGGCTCTGCGTAGGGGAGACAGGTCGATCCAGGTAGAGGGAAGGGGTGAGGTCGACCTGTCTTTCTGGATAGAGAGGCACGGTTTGGGGGCTTTCCGAGAGCAGAATGGGGAGGTGGTCTGGTCCCTCCCGACAACCGGGCAGGACAATAACCGCAGGAATGTGGTCCGTCTGATTTGGAGGGGTGAGGATGCGTGCCCACCTCGCGCTAAAGTGGTTGAGCTCCTCCTCCAGATGGAATTCAAGGCGAGTGACATCTTTGCCCTGATCCACCCCTACGGTACGTCCGAGTTTGACGTCAGTTTCGTTCGGCCAGAGGGTCTCGAACTCTTCTGGTCAAACTACGAGGTGGCGAAGAACGAGCCCGGCTGGCGGGATTTTGCCGTAAAGGCAATTTCCCGTCAGAACTCGGTCAAGAAGGTGACCGTTTTGACCCGTAACGAGTCACTTTCTTGTTACGACATCATGACCTGGCTCGGTCGGTATGGGGATGTGACGGACATGCCCAAGAAAAACATTGATGAGCACGGGATCTGGTCCGGGGCCTGGACGTTTTCCGTCAAACTCAGGCGTTCAGGGAGTACGGTTGCCCACATTCCGTCAGCCGCCTTCCTTGGACGTGACAGGATCCAGGTCTTCTACCAGGGGCAGCCTAAGGTCTGTCACAGGTGCGGTAGCCCCACCCATTTTAGCGCAGCTTGTACTGTACAGGTCTGTGCTTTGTGTGGTGGGGTGGGTCATCTGGCCGCATCCTGTAGGCAGATCCGCTGCCATCTGTGTGGTGTCCTCGGGCACCCTTTCAGCCGTTGTCCTAGCGCCTTCGCCCGTGCGGCGGCCGCTCCGGCTGGGGAGAGCTGTGAGGTTGCCTCGGCTGGAGAGGGTACGAGCAGGGATGGGGGCGCACCAGGGCTAGTGAGGAAGAAGGGCCCCGCCAAACTAAGGCGGGAGGAAAATCGGAGGAGGAGTAGGGAGCAGGAGAGTGCCCAAGTGACGGGGGTAGCTCCGGCCCCTGCTCCTGTAGCTGGCCCTGAAATGACTGAAGCCCTGGAGGAGGACGTGCTGGATGAGGAGGTCAGGAGACTGGGCGAAGAGGAAGGCAATATGGCCGACTCTTCCGATTCCTCCCACTATGAAAGTGTGGATGAGGAGAGTGTAGAGAAGGCCAAAAAGAAAGACAAGGGCAAAAGGAAAGGGAGAAAGAAGAGGTCCAAGCCCTCTCTCCCTCGTACTGCGGGCCGGGTCCAAAGCGGAAGCCTGACTGCCCCCCCTCTGGTTGACCTGTCAAACCGGTACCTCGTCCTTGATAACATCTCCTCCCCCTCCTTGGAGGGGGAGGGTGAGGGCGGGGTGCCTAGGGAGAGAGAGCCTCTGGGGGGAACTGGGCCCTGTCCTGTTGAGGCACCTTCCTCGGAGGGCAGGGCTAGACCGGGGTCGGACGGAGACGGGGACCATATGGATCAGAGCGAATCCAAAAAAAGGGTTAAAAGTGGTCCTGCCCTTTCTTCTTCTTCTGGGGATGAGGGCACGAAGAAGAAGGGGAAGAAGAAATAAAGGTGAGGCCGTCTAACTTAATCACCCATGATGGCGGCACTCACCCCATTGACGCTGGCATCCATTAACTGTGCCAGCATAAAGTCTGATACGGCTAGATTCGCAGCCTTTGATTTTCTCGGCCGTGTTGAAGCCGACATTTTGTATCTGCAAGAGACCAGGTTGTCAGATCTAGCCTCCCTGGAAAAAGCCAGAAGAGAGTGGAGGCGCGGGCCCTCCCACTGGTCTCTTGCGGCTGAGCCGTATAGTGGGGTGGCGGTCCTTTTTACCGCTCCGGTTGAATGCCGACGGGTTATTGAGTTAGAAATGGGGAGGTGCCTGATCTTAGATGTCCTCATGAAGGGGCAAGAGCTCCGGCTCATTAACATCTACGCCCCACAAACCAAGTGGGGCCGCAAAGATCTCTTTATGAGGATTAAGCCCTTCCTTTTTACTAGCCAGCAAGTGATTTTTGGAGGGGACTTCAATAATGTCACGAGGTCCCAAGATAGGAGAGGTTCCAATGGTCCGCTGGCTTACGATAGCGTGGCCCTCAATAATATAGTTAGGGAAGCTCGCCTAGAGGACGCCCACATCCGGAGCCCCTCAGGCCACGTGGGTTTCACCTATCATCGAGGTAGCTGCAGGTCTAGGATACACAGGTTTTATTTAAAGGAGGAAGCCGTCTCTTCCGCAGTGTCCGTGGTTGAGGTGGAATTCTCCGATCACTGTATGATTTTGTTTTCCTTGAATGTTTCAGAGACCCCCCGGATGGGTAAAGGTTATTGGAAGCTGAATTCGTCCCTCCTGGAGGAAGCGGAGATAAGACAGTCCTTTGAGGATTTTCTTCAGAGTCAGGTACCTTTACTGGACTTTTGTAGTAGTAAGTCAGAGTGGTGGGAGATATTCAAGAAGCGGGTTGCGGGGTTCTTCCGCCAGCTCTCGAGCCTCAGGTCCCTGAATAGGTACCGCCTGTATCAGGGTCTGAGGAGGAAACTCGAGCTCCTTGTCTCGACTGGAGGTAGCCGGGAGGATATCTCCAGAGTGAAATCCTTGCTGATGGGGTGTCAGTACGATAGGCACGCATCTTTGGTTTTTGAGAGGGATTACGGGAGGTACCGCTCGCCCGACCCTTACAAGAACTGTAAGATGTCAGTGAGTAGTAAAGTGGTCTCAGGACTGATTGATAGTACGGGATCTCTGAATCGGTCCAGATCAGGGATCCTGGAGGTCGTCAGATCCTTCTACTCGCACCTCTTGGGAAGGAAGGATCTAGATCGAGACGGGATGTCGGCTTTCCTGGCTGAAACTATTCCTGAGCCAGGGGTAGACCCCTCTCTTGATGTTTTGGCAGAAGAAATCAGGGAAGAGGAAGTGAGACTGGCGATCGAGGGGCTCGCCCCCAAGAAGTCGCCAGGTCCGGATGGCTTAACATCCGAGTGGTACAGGACCTTTAAGGAGTTTTTAGCTCCCCTCTTGACTGAGGTATTCAATGAGTGTCTCTCCTCGGACACTCTGCCGAAGTCAATGAGGAGGTCAGCCCTGATTCTTCTGTCAAAGGGTAAAGATCCTAGCCGGATTGAGAATTGGAGGCCCATAGCTCTTCTCAATACGGACAGGAAGCTTCTGGCCAAGATACTGTTTAATCGGTTGGTGAAGTTTGCACCCCGGCTCCTTTCGGGGGCCCAGCACTGCTCTGTTCCGGGCCGAAGCACCTTAAGTGCTGTCCTCAGTGTCAGGGAGGCAGTGGAGCGGAGTAGTGCAGGTCTCTGGAAGGGGTACATGCTGTCCTTGGATCAGGCCAAAGCATTTGATCGGGTGAACCACGAGTACCTCTGGTCCGTCCTCCTGAGATATGGCTTACCGAGTACTTTTGTGAATTGGCTTGTCACCTTATATGCAGGGGCAGAGAGTTTCCCGCTGGTGAACGGTTGGTCTGGCCGCTCTTTTGAGGTGGGGTCCGGAGTCCGTCAGGGTTGTCCTTTGAGCCCGCTGTTATACGTGTTCGCAATCGATCCCTTCGTCCGGAGGGTAGATTGTGGGCCGTTGGCGGGAGTCGGGATGACTCTGGCGGAGCCGGATGTCGCCCAGAGAGTAGTGGCGTACGCTGATGATGTCACTATTTTCGTCTCCTCACGAGAGGAGGTCGATGTGGTGATGTCAGAGGTGGACCGCTACTCGGAGGCATCCGGGTCCAAGATCAACCGGGATAAGTGTGAAAGTCTCTGGCTGGGAGGGGGAGATCCCACGTTTGATCTCCCGGACACCCTTCCAGAGCTCCAAGAGTCAGCAAAAATTCTGGGCATCACATTCGGCCAGGATGATTATCCCACCAAAAACTGGGACGGTAAGCTCCAGGATGCCACTCAGAGGGTGAACCAGTGGAAGGGTTGGTCTATGACCCTCAGGGAAAGGGTACACCTGACCAAATCGTACCTGCTCCCCTTGTTTATCTATCTGGGCAGTGTATGTATCTTACCAGAGGCTTACTACACTAGGGTCTACAGCCTGTTTTTCCAACTATTATGGGGGAACAGGTTGAACCTAGTCAAGAGGGAGGTTACGTACCGCACGAGGAGACTAGGGGGTTTATCTATGGTAAACCCTGTGGTGTTCTTAACGAACACCTTCTTGAAAGCTAACATCTCGAACCTCTGGTCAGAGAGGGCTCCTCCGTGGGTACTCTCCTGCAGGGAGTGGTTTCGGCCTTTCTTCCAGGAATGGGAGACAGGAGGGCAAGTGAAGGACCTCCGTACGCCCCATGGATATCTTCCGGCTTACGCTACCCCGACTCTGAAGGCGATACGTCGGTGGGGTCTGGGAGTGTGGGAGATCAGGACCCAGTCAAGGCAGTTCCTTGACAAACGGGTTCTGTTGACCCACTTCCAGAAGCCTCTGGCGCTCAGGGACTGCCCAGGTCGGGATCTGAGGGTGGGGTTGTATCTTTTAAACATGAAAAGGATCCCCCAGAAGTTTTGGGACTTGGCCTGGCGCTGCTTTCAGGGGAAGCTATGTGTAAAGGACAACCTGAAGTACAGGAACTCTGATGACCGGGGATGTCCCCGAGAAGAGTGCGGGGACACGCTGGAAAGCATGGACCACTTCCTGCTTCATTGTCCCTTTAACATAGGGGTCTATAACAGGGTGGGCGCTTCCATCGGCTGGAGTCAACTTGCCGGCCTTGCCTATCCGGAGTGGGCTTATGGGGCATTCAGGAACCTGGGTGGCCGAGATCGGGGCACTTTATTTTTAGTCAGTTTAGTGGTTAGGTACTACACGTGGAACGCACGGTGCTTAGTGTCGACCCAACAGAAAATCCTCTCCGAGGTGGAGGTCTGTAGGAACATCACCGGTGACCTCGGGAAGATCAGGTCTTTGGAGTATGGCAGTCTTGGTACCAGTAGGGCATCTCTCCTGTGGAGAGGTTTCTCATTTCATGTGCCCTAGGTACTAAACCTTTTGGGTAGAGTACCTTTTATTTTTGGTTAGGGGCAGTGTTATAGGGGTAGAGATAGGGTGAGGGCAGGGTCAGATTTATTGTAGGGATAGAATTAGGGAGAATTGTAGGGGGAGTTAGGGAAAGAGTATAAAATGATTTATGTATCAGGTCTGCCATCCTTCTCCCTGGTGGTGGGCTGATGCATGTACACATTAGCTTTTTGTTTTGTGTTTAGTAGACATGGTATGAAGGGCTTACAGGCAACCAAACTTGGGCCTAAAGGGGGTGGTGGTTCAGAATGTATAAGTTTGTATATAAGTTGGTTGGGAGGAGTGTTAGGTGGGGAGGGTGTATTTGTGGGTGGTGGTTTTGTGGTGTTTTGGGGTCCTGACATGGGTCAGTTAAGGACTGGACTTTGAGAACTGTATGGACGGTATGGACTCTGACCCATGTACAGGAGGGGTGGTGTGGGTGAGGGGACAGTTTTAGTGTAGGTGTTTTCCGTTGTTTTCTGTAGTATATTTTTGTGTATTTTCAGTAAGTTTTGTATTGTGTTTTGTATATATTGGGTTTTGTATTTATATTGTTTTATATTATATAGTGTATAGTGCAGTCGGGCCAGTAGTTAAGTAGTGTCATATGTGTTTATGTGTATGTATATGTGTGCGTTTATGTGTATATACATGTGTATGTATATATATATATGTATGTATGTGTATGCTTGCGTATATGCATGTATACATGTTTGTGTATAAAATTTTATATTTTATTTTTTCCTCCTTGGGGGGGCTGCTCCCCTCCGGTGTCTCTGTTCTCCTCGCCTCCGGCTTCGCGGTCTCGCTTTTCGGCGGTGTTGTCCTTTTCTTCGGTTGTGGCTTGCTCTTTTTGGGTCCGGCTCTCGCCGGTTTCTGGGCCGCGCGCAGATCCTCTCTGGCCGTCCTCGGCTCCTTGCCGTGCTGGGCGTGCTTCGCGGGCCTTGCGGCCGTGCGGGGGCGGTGCGTGGGGCTGGGCTCTTTGGGCCCTCTCTCCGGCCGCGTCTCCGCGCTGCTTTTCCCTGCCCTTCTTTCACCGGTGGATCTCTGGCTGTGAGGCAGAGTGTTATTTATTAGCAAGTTGTGCTGAAATATAATATTTTTTTTTTTTTTTTTTTTCCCCTGGGTAAGGGTCATTTTTGAGTTACAGCCAAGTTGTGCTACCTTTATGTTCCTTTTCTTTTGTTTTATAGCCAAGTCGTGCTTATTTTATGTTTTATATATTTTTATAAGCCAAGTTGGGCTATTTTTATGTTCTTTTTGGAATGCGTGTTTGAGTGTGATATTTAGTTTTTTGGTATGTGAAAAAAGTAAAAGTGTATTTTAGTAAATTTGGGCTGGCCGGTTAGGCAGAATTTGTTTTTGCAATTTTATTTATGTTATGTTTGTTATAGCTGGTTAAGCTTGTTTTTGTTTAATGTTTTGTATCTGATTTGTTTTGCATTTTTATAATAAAAGAGTTACAGCTCCCAGCAGGGTGTGTGCGGGTGTGTCTCCTGAGACTTCCAGCAGAGCAGAGCCAAGCAGAGATTTCCAACAAGCCTTCCCCAGGTTTGTGGCAGATTCCTGGGGAAGAAGCTCCTGCAATGGAGCCTCGTGGCTCCACTCCCCGTTCCAGGCTGGCGGGAAGTGGAGTGAAAACTTCGACAGCCATTGTTCCGGCCGGGAGAAGATCGGGCAGAGTCTGCAGCAATGCAGGCTCTGCTACCCAGGCTACGGGTGCCAGCCAGAGATCCACTGGTGGAAGAAAGGCACGGAAAAGCAGTGTGGAGATGTGGTCGGAGAGTGGGCCCGGCGAGTCTAGTTCCACGTACTGCTCCCGCATGGCCGCAAGGTTTGCGGAGTACGAGCAGCGCGGCAGGGAGCTGAGGATGGCCAGAGAGGATCTGCGTGCGACCCAGAGTCTGATGAGTACAGGATCCAGAAAGAGCAAGCCAGAACTGAAGAAGAGGATAACATCGCTGAAAGGCGAGATTGTGAAGCTGGAGGCGAGGAGAGCGGAGATACTGGAGGGGAGCGGTCTCTTCAAGGAGAAGCTGATCAACAGCAATCGGTTTGCCGCCACGAAATCCCCAGGTAAGGTGGAGGTGGATGATGGGGAGAGTAGTGGCGGCGAAGATAGTGAGGATGGTGGTGAAGAGGAGAAGATGGAGGAAAGTGTGGGAGTTGTAGCTACTCCAGGTGACACCCAGACCCAGGACAGCTACATTGAGGCTGGACAGGTGGCACTTCCGCCAAGCGAGAGTGAGGAGGATGACGTGGAGGGTGAGGCTGGGGGTCTGCTGAGGGCAATTGTGATGCAGGAGTCCCCAGCCCACCTCCAGAATTTCACCTTTGGGGACGAGGAGTGTGAAGATGTGGTGGTCAAGCAGAGGTCCAAGAAAAGGAAGACAAAGGAGACGGTACAATATGTATTTGTCCCCTTCCAGCAGTCTGGGCCAGCTGCAAAGCTGGTTCAGGCTGCGGGCTCCCCCAAACTGCCAGACCCCGTTCCTGTGGTGGAGCGGGGCCAGCACGGGGAGTACAGTAAGGCGTCAGGAAAGGCTAAGGGCGCAATAGTTGTGAAGCCCACCCATCCTGTCGGTAGGGAAGGGCAGGATGGGCTCATGCCGGGCAGCTCTGGCACTGCAGGACCGCCCCAGGGTGGCAGGGGGCGTGTCCAAGTGCCAGAGACAAGTTACGCTGCCGTGTGCTCGGGGGGCGGTTCCCCGAGTACTGTGGGCACTACTGGCGCTGCGGGGCACTCCCCTGTGAGGGGGGGGAGTGTCCGGGCGCCAGAGAGCGTTGAGTCCGTGTGCTCGGGGGGCGGTCCCCCGAGTACAGTTTGTTCTGCGGGCACTGCGGGGAACTCCCCTGTGAGGGGGGGGAGTGTCCCGGTGCCTGGATCATTGCCCAGTCAGGAGGAACCATCATCAGCAGCAGCAGCAGCCAAGCCGGACAAAAAGAATGTAGTTAAGCCAGCAGTACTACAATTCCCAGCCAGCCCAGAATCAGTTAGGCAGGGTATGAGTGAGAATGCTGAGTGTAGTAGTGTTGTGGATGAGAGGAGTGTCAGTGGAGTGAATGTTGGTGGGAGTAGTGGTATGAATGGGAAAAAGGATGATGTGAGTGGTGGTGTGAGTGGTGGTGTGAATGGTGGTTCTGGGTCTGGGTCTGGGTCTGGCCCGGCTGCCCCCCCGGCGGTGACTGCTCCTAGGAGCTATGCTAATGTCGCTGCCGGGGGTCCAGGGGGGTCCCCGTCTCCGTCCGTCCCCGGGGGTTACTTGCAACAGCGCCTCCTGGAGGCTCTGCGTAGGGGAGACAGGTCGATCCAGGTAGAGGGAAGGGGTGAGGTCGACCTGTCTTTCTGGATAGAGAGGCACGGTTTGGGGGCTTTCCGAGAGCAGAATGGGGAGGTGGTCTGGTCCCTCCCGACAACCGGGCAGGACAATAACCGCAGGAATGTGGTCCGTCTGATTTGGAGGGGTGAGGATGCGTGCCCACCTCGCGCTAAAGTGGTTGAGCTCCTCCTCCAGATGGAATTCAAGGCGAGTGACATCTTTGCCCTGATCCACCCCTACGGTACGTCCGAGTTTGACGTCAGTTTCGTTCGGCCAGAGGGTCTCGAACTCTTCTGGTCAAACTACGAGGTGGCGAAGAACGAGCCCGGCTGGCGGGATTTTGCCGTAAAGGCAATTTCCCGTCAGAACTCGGTCAAGAAGGTGACCGTTTTGACCCGTAACGAGTCACTTTCTTGTTACGACATCATGACCTGGCTCGGTCGGTATGGGGATGTGACGGACATGCCCAAGAAAAACATTGATGAGCACGGGATCTGGTCCGGGGCCTGGACGTTTTCCGTCAAACTCAGGCGTTCAGGGAGTACGGTTGCCCACATTCCGTCAGCCGCCTTCCTTGGACGTGACAGGATCCAGGTCTTCTACCAGGGGCAGCCTAAGGTCTGTCACAGGTGCGGTAGCCCCACCCATTTTAGCGCAGCTTGTACTGTACAGGTCTGTGCTTTGTGTGGTGGGGTGGGTCATCTGGCCGCATCCTGTAGGCAGATCCGCTGCCATCTGTGTGGTGTCCTCGGGCACCCTTTCAGCCGTTGTCCTAGCGCCTTCGCCCGTGCGGCGGCCGCTCCGGCTGGGGAGAGCTGTGAGGTTGCCTCGGCTGGAGAGGGTACGAGCAGGGATGGGGGCGCACCAGGGCTAGTGAGGAAGAAGGGCCCCGCCAAACTAAGGCGGGAGGAAAATCGGAGGAGGAGTAGGGAGCAGGAGAGTGCCCAAGTGACGGGGGTAGCTCCGGCCCCTGCTCCTGTAGCTGGCCCTGAAATGACTGAAGCCCTGGAGGAGGACGTGCTGGATGAGGAGGTCAGGAGACTGGGCGAAGAGGAAGGCAATATGGCCGACTCTTCCGATTCCTCCCACTATGAAAGTGTGGATGAGGAGAGTGTAGAGAAGGCCAAAAAGAAAGACAAGGGCAAAAGGAAAGGGAGAAAGAAGAGGTCCAAGCCCTCTCTCCCTCGTACTGCGGGCCGGGTCCAAAGCGGAAGCCTGACTGCCCCCCCTCTGGTTGACCTGTCAAACCGGTACCTCGTCCTTGATAACATCTCCTCCCCCTCCTTGGAGGGGGAGGGTGAGGGCGGGGTGCCTAGGGAGAGAGAGCCTCTGGGGGGAACTGGGCCCTGTCCTGTTGAGGCACCTTCCTCGGAGGGCAGGGCTAGACCGGGGTCGGACGGAGACGGGGACCATATGGACCAGAGTGAGTCCAAAAAAAGGGGTAAAAGCGGTCCTGCCCTTTCTTCTTCTTCTGGGGATGAGGGCACGAAGAAGAAGGGGAAGAGGAAATAAAGGTGAGGCCATCTAACTTAATCACCCATGATGGCGGCACTCACCCCATTGACGCTGGCATCCATTAACTGTGCCAGCATAAAGTCTGATACGGCTAGATTCGCAGCCTTTGATTTTCTCGGCCGTGTTGAAGCCGACATTTTGTATCTGCAAGAGACCAGGTTGTCAGATTCAGCCTCCCTGGTAAAAGCCAGAAGAGAGTGGAGGTGCGGTCCCTCCCACTGGTCTCTTGCGGCTGAGCCGTATAGTGGGGTGGCGGTCCTTTTTACCGCTCCGGTTGAATGCCGACGGGTTATTGAGTTAGAAATGGGGAGGTGCCTGATCTTAGATGTCCTCATGAAGGGGCAAGAGCTCCGGCTCATTAACATCTACGCCCCACAAACCAAGTGGGGCCGCAAAGATCTCTTTATGAGGATTAAGCCCTTCCTTTTTACTAGCCGGCAAGTGATTTTTGGAGGGGACTTCAATAATGTCACGAGGTCCCAAGATAGGAGAGGTTCCAATGGTCCGCTGGCTTACGATAGCGTGGCCCTCAATAATATAGTTAGGGAAGCTCGCCTAGAGGACGCCCACATCCGGAGCCCCTCAGGCCACGTGGGTTTCACCTATCATCGAGGTAGCTGCAGGTCTAGGATAGACAGGTTTTATTTAAAGGAGGAAGCCGTCTCTTCCGCAGTGTCCGTGGTTGAGGTGGAATTCTCCGATCACTGTATGATTTTGTTTTCCTTGAATGTTTCAGAGACCCCCCGGATGGGTAAAGGTTATTGGAAGCTGAATTCGTCCCTCCTGGAGGAAGCGGAGATAAGACAGTCCTTTGAGGATTTTCTTCAGAGTCAGGTACCTTTACTGGACTTTTGTAGTAGTAAGTCAGAGTGGTGGGAGATATTCAAGAAGCGGGTTGCGGGGTTCTTCCGCCAGCTCTCGAGCCTCAGGTCCCTGAATAGGTACCGCCTGTATCAGGGTCTGAGGAGGAAACTCGAGCTCCTTGTCTCGACTGGAGGTAGCCGGGAGGATATCTCCAGAGTGAAATCCTTGCTGATGGGGTGTCAGTACGATAGGCACGCATCTTTGGTTTTTGAGAGGGATTACGGGAGGTACCGCTCGCCCGACCCTTACAAGAACTGTAAGATGTCAGTGAGTAGTAAAGTGGTCTCAGGACTGATTGATAGTACGGGATCTCTGAATCGGTCCAGATCAGGGATCCTGGAGGTCGTCAGATCCTTCTACTCGCACCTCTTGGGAAGGAAGGATCTAGATCGAGACGGGATGTCGGCTTTCCTGGCTGAAACTATTCCTGAGCCAGGGGTAGACCCCTCTCTTGATGTTTTGGCAGAAGAAATCAGGGAAGAGGAAGTGAGACTGGCGATCGAGGGGCTCGCCCCCAAGAAGTCGCCAGGTCCGGATGGCTTAACATCCGAGTGGTACAGGACCTTTAAGGAGTCTTTAGCTCCCCTCTTGACTGAGGTATTCAATGAGTGTCTCTCCTCGGGCACTCTACCAAAGTCAATGAGGAGGTCAGCCCTGATTCTTCTGTCAAAGGGTAAAGATCCTAGCCGGATTGAGAATTGGAGGCCCATAGCTCTTCTCAATACGGACAGAAAGCTTCTGGCCAAGATACTGTTTAATCGGTTGGTGAAATTTGCACCCCGGCTCCTTTCGGGGGCCCAGCACTGCTCTGTTCCAGGCCGAAGCACCTTAAGTGCTGTCCTCAGTGTCAGGGAGGCAGTGGAGCGGAGTAGTGCGGGTCTCTGGAAGGGGTACATGCTGTCCTTGGATCAGGCCAAAGCATTTGATCGGGTGAACCACGAGTACCTCTGGTCCGTCCTCCTGAGATATGGCTTACCGAGTACTTTTGTGAATTGGCTTGTCACCTTATATGCAGGGGCAGAGAGTTTCCCGCTGGTGAACGGTTGGTCTGGCCGCTCTTTTGAGGTGGGGTCCGGAGTCCGTCAGGGTTGTCCTTTGAGCCCGCTGTTATACGTGTTCGCAATCGATCCCTTCGTCCGGAGGGTAGATTGTGGGCCGTTGGCGGGAGTCGGGATGACTCTGGCGGAGCCGGATGTCGCCCAGAGAGTAGTGGCGTACGCTGATGATGTCACTATTTTCGTCTCCTCACGGGAGGAGGTCGATGTGGTGATGTCAGAGGTGGACCGCTACTCGGAGGCATCCGGGTCCAAGATCAACCGGGATAAGTGTGAAAGTCTCTGGCTGGGAGGGGGAGATCCCACGTTTGATCTCCCTGACACCCTTCCAGGGCTCCAAGAGTCAGCAAAAATTCTGGGCATCACATTCGGCCAGGATGATTATCCCACCAAAAACTGGGACGGTAAGCTCCAGGATGCCACTCAGAGGGTGAACCAGTGGAAGGGTTGGTCTATGACCCTCAGGGAAAGGGTACACCTGATCAAATCGTACCTGCTCCCCTTGTTTATCTATCTGGGCAGTGTATGTATCTTACCAGAGGCTTACTACACTAGGGTCTACAGCCTGTTTTTCCAACTGTTATGGGGGAACAGGTTGAACCTAGTCAAGAGGGAGGTTACGTACCGCACGAGGAGACTAGGGGGTTTATCTATGGTAAACCCCGTGGTGTTCTTAACGAACACCTTCTTGAAAGCCAACATTGCAAACCTCTGGAAAGAGAGGGCTCCTCCGTGGGTACTCTCCTGCAAGGAGTGGTTTCGGCCTTTCTTCCAGGAATGGGAGACAGGAGGGCAAGTGAAGGACCTCCGTACACCACATGGATATCTTCCGGCTTACGCTACCCCGACTCTGAAGGCGATACGTCGGTGGGGTCTGGGAGTGTGGGAGATCAGGACCCAGTCAAGGCAGTTCCTTGACAAACGGGTTCTGTTGACCCACTTCCAGAAGCCTCTGGCGCTCAGGGACTGCCCAGGTCGGGATCTGAGGGAGGGGTTGTATCTTTTAAACATGAAAAGGATCCCCCAGAAGTTTTGGGACTTGGCCTGGCGCTGCTTTCAGGGGAAGCTATGTGTAAAGGACAACCTGAAGTACAGGAACTCTGATGACCGGGGATGTCCCCGAGAAGAGTGCGGGGACACGCTGGAAAGCATGGACCACTTCCTGCTTCATTGTCCCTTTAACATAGGGGTCTACAACAGGGTGGGCGCTTCCATCGGCTGGAGTCAACTTGCCGGCCTTGCCTATCCGGAGTGGGCTTATGGGGCATTCAGGAACCTGGGTGGCCGAGATCGGGGCACTTTATTTTTAGTCAGTTTAGTGGTTAGGTACTACACGTGGAACGCACGGTGCTTAGTGTCGACCCAACAGAAAATCCTCTCCGAGGTGGAGGTCTGTAGGAACATCACTGGTGACCTCGGGAAGATCAGGTCTTTGGAGTATGGCAGTCTTGGTACCAGTAGGGCTTCTCTCCTGTGGAGAGGTTTCTCATTTCATGTGCCCTAGGTACTAAACCTTTTGGGTAGAGTACCTTTTATTTTTGGTTAGGGGCAGTGTTATAGGGGTAGAGATAGGGTGAGGGTAGGGTCAGATTTATTGTAGGGATAGAATTAGGGAGAATTGTAGGGGGAGTTAGGGAAAGAGTATAAAATGATTTATGTATCAGGTCTGCCATCCTTCTCCCTGGTGGTGGGCTGATGCATGTGCACATTAGCTTTTTGTTTTGTTTTCAATTTACATGGTATGAAGGGCTTACAGGCAACCAAACTTGGGCCTAAAGGGGGTGGTGGTTCAGAATGTATAAGTTTGTATATAAGTTGGTTGGGAGGAGTGTTAGGTGGGGAGGGTGTATTTGTGGGTGGTGGTTTTGTGGTGTTTTGGGGTCCTGACATGGGTCAGTTAAGGACTGGACTTTGTGAACTGTATGGACGGTATGGACTCTGACCCATGTACAGGAGGGGTGGTGTGGGTGAGGGGACAGTTTTAGTGTAGGTGTTTTCCGTTGTTTTCTGTAGTATATTTTTGTGTATTTTCAGTAAGTTTTGTATTGTGTTTTGTATATATTGGGCTTTGTATTTATATTGTTTTATATTATATAGTGTATAGTGCAGTCGGGCCAGTAGTTAAGTAGTGTCATATATGTTTATGTGTATGTATATGTGTGCGTTTATGTGTATATACATGTGTATGTATATATATATATATGTATGTATGTGTATGCTTGCGTATATGCATGTATACATGTTTGTGTATAAAATTTTATATTTTATTTTTTCCTCCTTGGGGGGGCTGCTCCCCTCCGGTGTCTCTGTTCTCCTCGCTTCCGGCTTCGCGGTCTCGCTTTTCGGCGGTGTTGTCCTTTTCTTCGGTTGTGGCTTGCTCTTTTTGGGTCCGGCTCTCGCCGGTTTCTGGGCCGCGCGCAGATCCTCTCTGGCCGTCCTCGGCTCCTTGCCGTGCTGGGCGTGCTTCGCGGGCCTTGCGGCCGTGCGGGGGCGGTGCGTGGGGCTGGGCTCTTTGGGCCCTCTCTCCGGCCGCGTCTCCGCGCTGCTTTTCCCTGCCCTTCTTTCACCGGTGGATCTCTGGCTGTGAGGCAGAGTGTTATTTATTAGCAAGTTGTGCTGAAATATTTTTTTTTTTTTTTTTTTTTTTTCCCCCTGGGTAAGGGTCTTTTTTGAGTTACAGCCAAGTTGTGCTACCTTTATGTTCCTTTTCTTTTGTTTTATAGCCAAGTCGTGCTTATTTTATGTTTTATATAATTTTATAAGCCAAGTTGGGCTATTTTTATGTTCTTTTTGGAATGCGTGTTTGAGTGTGATATTTAGTTTTTTGGTATGTGAAAAAAGTAAAAGTGTATTTTAGTAAATTTGGGCTGGCCGGTTAGGCAGAATTTGTTTTTGCAATTTTATTTATGTTATGTTTGTTATAGCTGGTTAAGCTTGTTTTTGTTTAATGTTTTGTATCTGATTTGTTTTGCATTTTTATAATAAAAAGAGTTACAGCTCCCAGCAGGGTGTGTGCGGGTGTGTCTCCTGAGACTTCCAGCAGAGCAGAGCCAAGCAGAGATTTCCAACAAGCCTTCCCCAGGTTTGTGGCAGATTCCTGGGGAAGAAGCTCCTGCAATGGAGCCTCGTGGCTCCACTCCCCGTTCCAGGCTGGCGGGAAGTGGAGTGAAAACTTCGACAGCCATTGTTCCGGCCGGGAGAAGATCGGGCAGAGTCTGCAGCAATGCAGGCTCTGCTACCCAGGCTACGGGTGCCAGCCAGAGATCCACTGGTGGAAGAAAGGCACGGAAAAGCAGTGTGGAGATGTGGTCGGAGAGTGGGCCCGGCGAGTCTAGTTCCACGTACTGCTCCCGCATGGCCGCAAGGTTTGCGGAGTACGAGCAGCGCGGCAGGGAGCTGAGGATGGCCAGAGAGGATCTGCGTGCGACCCAGAGTCTGATGAGTACAGGATCCAGAAAGAGCAAGCCAGAACTGAAGAAGAGGATAACATCGCTGAAAGGCGAGATTGTGAAGCTGGAGGCGAGGAGAGCGGAGATACTGGAGGGGAGCGGTCTCTTCAAGGAGAAGCTGATCAACAGCAATCGGTTTGCCGCCACGAAATCCCCAGGTAAGGTGGAGGTGGATGATGGGGAGAGTAGTGGCGGCGAAGATAGTGAGGATGGTGGTGAAGAGGAGAAGATGGAGGAAAGTGTGGGAGTTGTAGCTACTCCAGGTGACACCCAGACCCAGGACAGCTACATTGAGGCTGGACAGGTGGCACTTCCGCCAAGCGAGAGTGAGGAGGATGACGTGGAGGGTGAGGCTGGGGGTCTGCTGAGGGCAATTGTGATGCAGGAGTCCCCAGCCCACCTCCAGAATTTCACCTTTGGGGACGAGGAGTGTGAAGATGTGGTGGTCAAGCAGAGGTCCAAGAAAAGGAAGACAAAGGAGACGGTACAATATGTATTTGTCCCCTTCCAGCAGTCTGGGCCAGCTGCAAAGCTGGTTCAGGCTGCGGGCTCCCCCAAACTGCCAGACCCCGTTCCTGTGGTGGAGCGGGGCCAGCACGGGGAGTACAGTAAGGCGTCAGCAACGGCTAAGGGCGCAATAGTTGTGAAGCCCACCCATCCTGTCGGTAGGGAAGGGCAGGATGGGCTCATGCCGGGCAGCTCTGGCACTGCAGGACCGCCCCAGGGTGGCAGGGGGCGTGTCCAAGTGCCAGAGGCAAGTTATGCTGCCGTGTGCTCGGGGGGCGGTTCCCCGAGTACTGTGGGCACTACTGGCGCCGCGGGGCACTCCCCTGTGAGGGGGGGGAGTGTCCGGGCGCCAGAGAGCGTTGAGTCCGTGTGCTCGGGGGGCGGTCCCCCGAGTACAGTTTGTTCTGTGGGCACTGCGGGGCACTCCCCTGTGAGGGGGGGGAGTGTCCCGGTGCCGGGATCGGTGTCCATTCAGAAGGAGGAGCCATCGTCAGCAGCAGTCAAGCCAGAAAAAAAGACTGTAGTTAAGCCAGCGGTACTACAATTCCCAGCCAGCCCAGAATCAGTCAGGCAGGGTATGAGTGAGAATGCTGAGTGTAGTAGTGTTGTGGATGAGAGGAGTGTCAGTGGAGTGAATGTTGGTGGGAGTAGTGGTATGGATGGAAAAAAGGATGATGTGAGTGGTGGTGTGAATGGTGGTTCTGGGTCTGGGTTTGGGTCTGGCCCGGCTGCCCCCCCGGCAGTGACTGCTCCTAGGAGCTATGCTAATGTCGCTGCCGGGGGTCCAGGGGGGTCCCCCTCTCCGTCCGTCCCCGGGGGTTACTTGCAACAGCGCCTCCTGGAGGCTCTGCGTAGGGGAGACAGGTCGATCCAGGTAGAGGGAAGGGGTGAGGTCGACCTGTCTTTCTGGATAGAGAGGCACGGTTTGGGGGCTTTCCGAGAGCAGAATGGGGAGGTGGTCTGGTCCCTCCCGACAACCGGGCAGGACAATAACCGCAGGAATGTGGTCCGTCTGATTTGGAGGGGTGAGGATGCGTGCCCACCTCGCGCTAAAGTGGTTGAGCTCCTCCTCCAGATGGAATTCAGGGCGAGTGACATCTTTGCCCTGATCCACCCCTACGGTACGTCCGAGTTTGACGTCAGTTTCGTTCGGCCAGAGGGTCTCGAACTCTTCTGGTCAAACTACGAGGTGGCGAAGAACGAGCCCGGCTGGCGGGATTTTGCCGTAAAGGCAATTTCCCGTCAGAACTCGGTCAAGAAGGTGACCGTTTTGACCCGTAACGAGTCACTTTCTTGTTACGACATCATGACCTGGCTCGGTCGGTATGGGGATGTGACGGACATGCCCAAGAAAAACATTGATGAGCACGGGATCTGGTCCGGGGCCTGGACGTTTTCCGTCAAACTCAGGCGTTCAGGGAGTACGGTTGCCCACATTCCGTCAGCCGCCTTCCTTGGACGTGACAGGATCCAGGTCTTCTACCAGGGGCAGCCTAAGGTCTGTCACAGGTGCGGTAGCCCCACCCATTTTAGCGCAGCCTGTACTGTACAGGTCTGTGCTTTGTGTGGTGGGGTGGGTCATCTGGCCGCATCCTGTAGGCAGATCCGCTGCCATCTGTGTGGTGTCCTCGGGCACCCTTTCAGCCGTTGTCCTAGCGCCTTCGCCCGTGCGGCGGCCGCTCCGGCTGGGGAGAGCTGTGAGGTTGCCTCGGCTGGAGAGGGTACGAGCAGGGATGGGGGCGCACCAGGGCTAGTGAGGAAGAAGGGCCCCGCCAAACTAAGGCGGGAGGAAAATCGGAGGAGGAGTAGGGAGCAGGAGAGTGCCCAAGTGACGGGGGTAGCTCCGGCCCCTGCTCCTGAAGCTGGCCCTGAAATGACTGAAGCCCTGGAGGAGGACGTGCTGGATGAGGAGGTCAGGAGACTGGGCGAAGAGGAAGGCAATATGGCCGACTCTTCCGATTCCTCCCACTATGAAAGTGTGGATGAGGAGAGTGTAGAGAAGGCCAAAAAGAAAGACAAGGGCAAAAGGAAAGGGAGAAAGAAGAGGTCCAAGCCCTCTCTCCCTCGTACTGCGGGCCGGGTCCAAAGCGGAAGCCTGACTGCCCCCCCTCTGGTTGACCTGTCAAACCGGTACCTCGTCCTTGATAACATCTCCTCCCCCTCCTTGGAGGGGGAAGGTGAGGGCGAGGTGCCTAGGGAGAGAGAGCCTCTGGGGGGAACTGGGCCCTGTCCTGTTGAGGCACCTTCCTCGGAGGGCAGGGCTAGACCGGGGTCGGACGGAGACGGGGACCATATGGATCAGAGCGAATCCAAAAAAAGGGTTAAAAGTGGTCCTGCCCTTTCTTCTTCTTCTGGGGATGAGGGCACGAAGAAGAAGGGGAAGAAGAAATAAAGGTGAGGCCGTCTAACTTAATCACCCATGATGGCGGCACTCACCCCATTGACGCTGGCATCCATTAACTGTGCCAGCATAAAGTCGGATACGGCTAGATTCGCAGCCTTTGATTTTCTCGGCCGTGTTGAAGCCGACATTTTGTATCTGCAAGAGACCAGGTTGTCAGATCTAGCCTCCCTGGTAAAAGCCAGAAGAGAGTGGAGGCGCGGGCCCTCCCACTGGTCTCTTGCGGCTGAGCCGTATAGTGGGGTGGCGGTCCTTTTTACCGCTCCGGTTGAATGCCGACGGGTTATTGAGTTAGAAATGGGGAGGTGCCTGATCTTAGATGTCCTCATGAAGGGGCAAGAGCTCCGGCTCATTAACATCTACGCCCCACAAACCAAGTGGGGCCGCAAAGATCTCTTTATGAGGATTAAGCCCTTCCTTTTTACTAGCCGGCAAGTGATTTTTGGAGGGGACTTCAATAATGTCACGAGGTCCCAAGATAGGAGAGGTTCCAATGGTCCGCTGGCTTACGATAGCGTGGCCCTCAATAATATAGTTAGGGAAGCTCGCCTAGAGGACGCCCACATCCGGAGCCCCTCAGGCCACGTGGGTTTCACCTATCATCGAGGTAGCTGCAGGTCTAGGATAGACAGGTTTTATTTAAAGGAGGAAGCCGTCTCTTCCACATTGTCCGTGGTTGAGGTGGAATTCTCCGATCACTGTATGATTTTGTTTTCCTTGAATGTTTCAGAGACCCCCCGGATGGGTAAAGGTTATTGGAAGCTGAATTCGTCCCTCCTGGAGGAAGCGGAGATAAGACAGTCCTTTGAGGATTTTCTTCAGAGTCAGGTACCTTTACTGGACTTTTGTAGTAGTAAGTCAGAGTGGTGGGAGATATTCAAGAAGCGGGTTGCGGGGTTCTTCCGCCAGCTCTCGAGCCTCAGGTCCCTGAATAGGTACCGCCTGTATCGGGGTCTGAGGAGGAAACTCGAGCTCCTTGTCTCGACTGGAGGTAGCCGGGAGGATATCTCCAGAGTGAAATCTTTGCTGATGGGGTGTCAGTACGATAGGCACGCATCTTTGGTTTTTGAGAGGGATTACGGGAGGTACCGCTCGCCCGACCCTTACAAGAACTGTAAGATGTCAGTGAGTAGTAAAGTGGTCTCAGGACTGATTGATAGTACGGGATCTCTGAATCGGTCCAGATCAGGGATCCTGGAGGTCGTCAGATCCTTCTACTCGCACCTCTTGGGAAGGAAGGATCTAGATCGAGACGGGATGTCGGCTTTCCTGGCTGAAACTATTCCTGAGCCAGGGGTAGACCCCTCTCTTGATGTTTTGGCAGAAGAAATCAGGGAAGAGGAAGTGAGACTGGCGATCGAGGGGCTCGCCCCCAAGAAGTCGCCAGGTCCGGATGGCTTAACATCCGAGTGGTACAGGACCTTTAAGGAGTCTTTAGCTCCCCTCTTGACTGAGGTATTCAATGAGTGTCTCTCCTCGGGCACTCTACCAAAGTCAATGAGGAGGTCAGCCCTGATTCTTCTGTCAAAGGGTAAAGATCCTAGCCGGATTGAGAATTGGAGGCCCATAGCTCTTCTCAATACGGACAGGAAGCTTCTGGCCAAGATACTGTTTAATCGGTTGGTGAAATTTGCACCCCGGCTCCTTTCGGGAGCTCAGCACTGCTCTGTTCCGGGCCGAAGCACCTTAAGTGCTGTCCTCAGTGTCAGGGAGGCAGTGGAGCGGAGTAGTGCGGGTCTCTGGAAGGGGTACATGCTGTCCTTGGATCAGGCCAAAGCATTTGATCGGGTGAACCACGAGTACCTCTGGTCCGTCCTCCTGAGATATGGCTTACCGAGTACTTTTGTGAATTGGCTTGTCACCTTATATGCAGGGGCAGAGAGTTTCCCGCTGGTGAACGGTTGGTCTGGCCGCTCTTTTGAGGTGGGGTCCGGAGTCCGTCAGGGTTGTCCTTTGAGCCCGCTGTTATACGTGTTCGCAATCGATCCCTTCGTCCGGAGGGTAGATTGTGGGCCGTTGGCGGGAGTCGGGATGACTCTGGCGGAGCCGGATGTCGCCCAGAGAGTAGTGGCGTACGCTGATGATGTCACTATTTTCGTCTCCTCACGGGAGGAGGTCGATGTGGTGATGTCAGAGGTGGACCGCTACTCGGAGGCATCCGGGTCCAAGATCAACCGGGATAAGTGTGAAAGTCTCTGGCTGGGAGGGGGAGATCCCACGTTTGATCTCCCTGACACCCTTCCAGGGCTCCAAGAGTCAGCAAAAATTCTGGGCATCACATTCGGCCAGGATGATTATCCCACCAAAAACTGGGACGGTAAGCTCCAGGATGCCACTCAGAGGGTGAACCAGTGGAAGGGTTGGTCTATGACCCTCAGGGAAAGGGTACACCTGATCAAATCGTACCTGCTCCCCTTGTTTATCTATCTGGGCAGCGTATGTATCTTGCCAGAGGCTTACTACACTAGGGTCTACAGCCTGTTTTTCCAACTGTTATGGGGGAACAGGTTGAACCTAGTCAAGAGGGAGGTTACGTACCGCACGAGGAGACTAGGGGGTTTATCTATGGTAAACCCCGTGGTGTTCTTAACGAACACCTTCTTGAAAGCCAACATTGCTAACCTCTGGAAAGAGAGGGCTCCTCCGTGGGTACTCTCCTGCAAGGAGTGGTTTCGGCCTTTCTTCCAGGAATGGGAGACAGGAGGGCAAGTGAAGGACCTCCGTACGCCCCATGGATATCTTCCGGCTTACGCTACCCCGACTCTGAAGGCGATACGTCGGTGGGGTCTGGGAGTGTGGGAGATCAGGACCCAGTCGAGGCAGTTCCTTGACAAACGGGTTCTGTTGACCCACTTCCAGAAGCCTCTGGCGCTCAGGGACTGCCCAGGTCGGGATCTGAGGGAGGGGTTGTATCTTTTAAACATGAAAAGGATCCCCCAGAAGTTTTGGGACTTGGCCTGGCGCTGCTTTCAGGTGAAGCTATGTGTAAAGGACAACCTGAAGTACAGGAACTCTGATGACCGGGGATGTCCCCGAGAAGAGTGCGGGGACACGCTGGAAAGCATGGACCACTTCCTGCTTCATTGTCCCTTTAACATAGGGGTCTACAACAGGGTGGGCGCTTCCATCGGCTGGAGTCAACTTGCCGGCCTTGCCTATCCGGAGTGGGCTTATGGGGCATTCAGGAACCTGGGTGGCCGAGATCGGGGCACTTTATTCTTAGTCAGTTTAGTGGTTAGGTACTACACGTGGAACGCACGGTGCTTAGTGTCGACCCAACAGAAAATCCTCTCCGAGGTGGAGGTCTGTAGGAACATCACCGGTGACCTCGGGAAGATCAGGTCTTTGGAGTATGGCAGTCTTGGTACCAGTAGGGCATCTCTCCTGTGGAGAGGTTTCTCATTTCACGTGCCCTAGGTACTAAACCTTTTGGGTAGAGTACCTTTTATTTTTGGTTAGGGGCAGTGTTATAGGGGTAGAGATAGGGTGAGGGCAGGGTCAGATTTATTGTAGGGATAGAATTAGGGTGAATTGTAGGGGGAGTTAGGGAAAGAGTATAAAATGATTTATGTATCAGGTCTGCCATCCTTCTCCCTGGTGGTGGGCTGATGCATGTGCACATTAGCTTTTTGTTTTGTTTTCAATTTACATGGTATGAAGGGCTTACAGGCAACCAAACTTGGGCCTAAAGGGGGTGGTGGTTCAGAATGTATAAGTTTGTATATAAGTTGGTTGGGAGGAGTGTTAGGTGGGGAGGGTGTATTTGTGGGTGGTGGTTTTGTGGTGTTTTGGGGTCCTGACATGGGTCAGTTAAGGACTGGACTTTGAGAACTGTATGGACGGTATGGACTCTGACCCATGTACAGGAGGGGTGGTGTGGGTGAGGGGACAGTTTTAGTGTAGGTGTTTTCCGTTGTTTTCTGTAGTATATTTTTGTGTATTTTCAGTAAGTTTTGTATATATTGTGTTTTGTATATATTGGGTTTTGTATTTATATTGTTTTATATTATATAGTGTATAGTGCAGTCGGGCCAGTAGTTAAGTCGTGTCATATATGTTTGTGTGTATGTATATGTGTGCGTTTATGTGTATGTACATGTGTATGTATATATATATATATATATATATGTATGTATATGTATGTGTATGCTTGCGTATATGCATGTATACATGTTTGTGTATAAAATGTTATATTTTATTTTTTCCTCCTTGGGGGGGCTGCTCCCCTCCGGTGTCTCTGTTCTCCTCGCCTCCGGCTTCGCGGTCTTGCTTTTCGGCGGTGTTGTCCTTTTCTTCGGTTCTGGTTTGCTCTTTTTGGGTCCGGCTCTCGCCGGTTTCTGTGCCGCGCGCGGATCCTCTCTGGCCGTCCTCGGCTCCTTGCCGTGCTGGGCGTGATTCGCGGGCCTTGCGGCCGTGCGGGGGCGGTGCGTGGGGCTGGGCTCTTTGGGCCCTCTCTCCGGCCGCGTCTCCGCGCTGCTTTTCCCTGCCCTTCTTTCACCGGTGGATCTCTGGCTGTGAGGCAGAGTGTTATTTATTAGCAAGTTGTGCTGAAATATTATTTTTTTTTATTTTTTTTTTTATTTTTTTTCCCTGGGTAAGGGTCATTTTTGAGTTACAGCCAAGTTGTGCTACCTTTATGTTCCTTTTCTTTTGTTTTATAGCCAAGTCGTGCTTATTTTATGTTTTATATATTTTTATAAGCCAAGTTGGGCTATTTTTATGTTCTTTTTGGAATGCGTGTTTGAGTGTGATATTTAGTTTTTTGGTATGTGAAAAAAGTAAAAGTATATTTTAGTAAATTTGGGCTGGCCGGTTAGGCAGATTTTGTTTTTGTAATTTTATTTATGTTATGTTTGTTATAGCTGGTTAAGCTTGTTTTTGTTTTATGTTTTGTATCAGATTTGTTTTTCATTTTTATAATAAAAAGAGTTACAGCTCCCAGCAGGGTGTGTGCGGGTGTGTCTCCTGAGACTTCCAGCAGAGCAGAACCAAGCAGAGTTTTCCAACAAGCCTTCCCCAGGTTTGTGGCAGATTCCTGGGGAAGAAGCTCCTGCAATGGAGCCTCGTGGCTCCACTCCCCGTTCCAGGCTGGCGGGAAGTGGAGTGAAAACTTCGACAGCCATTATTCCGGCCGGGAGAAGATCGGGCAGAGTCTGCAGCAATGCAGGCTCTGCTACCCAGGCTACGGGTGCCAGCCAGAGATCCACTGGTGGAAGAAAGGCACGGAAAAGCAGTGTGGAGATGTGGTCGGAGAGTGGGCCCGGCGAGTCCAGTTCCACGTACTGCTCCCGCATGGCCGCAAGGTTTGCGGAGTACGAGCAGCGCGGCAAGGAGCTGAGGATGGCCAGGGAGGATCTGCGTGCGACCCAGAGTCTGATGAGTACCGGATCCAGAAAGAGCAAGCCAGAACTGAAGAAGAGGATAACATCGCTGAGAGGCGAGATTGTGAGGCTGGAGGCGAGGAGAGCGGAGATACTGGAGGGGAGCGGTCTCTTCAAGGAGAAGCTGATCAACAGCAATCGGTTTGCCGCCACGAAATCCCCAGGTAAGGTGGAGGTGGATGATGGGGAGAGTAGTGGCGGCGAAGATAGTGAGGATGGTGGTGAAGAGGAGAAGATGGAGGAAAGTGTGGGAGTTGTAGCTACTCCAGGTGACACCCAGACCCAGGACAGCTACATTGAGGCTGGACAGGTGGCACTTCCGCCAAGCGAGAGTGAGGAGGATGACGTGGAGGGTGAGGCTGGGGGTCTGCTGAGGGCAATTGTGATGCAGGAGTCCCCAGCCCACCTCCAGAATTTCACCTTTGGGGACGAGGAGTGTGAAGATGTGGTGGTCAAGCAGAGGTCCAAGAAAAGGAAGACAAAGGAGACGGTACAATATGTATTTGTCCCCTTCCAGCAGTCTGGGCCAGCTGCAAAGCTGGTTCAGGCTGCGGGCTCCCCCAAACTGCCAGACCCCGTTCCTGTGGTGGAGCGGGGCCAGCACGGGGAGTACAGTAAGGTGTCAGCAACGGCTAAGGGCGCAATAGTTGTGAAGCCCACCCATCCTGTCGGTAGGGAAGGGCAGGATGGGCACATGCCGGGCAGCTCTGGCACTGCAGGACCGCCCCAGGGTGGCAGGGGGCGTGTCCAAGTGCCAGAGGCAAGTTACGCTGCCGTGTGCTCGGGGGGCGGTTCCCCGAGTACTGTGGGCACTACTGGCGCCGCGGGGCACTCCCCTGTGAGGGGGGGGAGTGTCCGGGCGCCAGAGAGCGTTGTGTCTGTGTGCTCGGGGGGCGGTCCCCCGAGTACAGTGTGTTCTGCGGGCACTGCAGGGCACTCCCCTGTGGGGGGGGGGGAGTGTCCCGGTGTCGGGATCAGTGTCCGGCAATGGCGCCGTGGGAGGAGCTGGAGTGCGCTCGGTGGGGCAGCCCCAGACTCAGGGAGCACCATTGATCATTCAGAAGGAGGAGCCACCATCATCATCAGCAGCAGCAGCCAAGCCGGAAATTAAGCCAGCGGTACTACAAATCCCAGCCAGCCCAGAATCAGTTAGGCAGGGTATGAGTGAGAATGCTGAGTGTAGTAGTGTTGTGGATGAGAGGAGTGTCAGTGGAGTGAATGTTGGTGGGAGTAGTGGTATGAATGGGAAAAAGGATTATGTGAGTGGTGGTGTGAGTGGTGGTGTGAATGGTGGTTCTGGGTCTGGGTCTGGGTCTGGCCCGGCTGCCCCCCCGGCGGTGACTGCTCCTAGGAGCTATGCTAATGTCGCTGCCGGGGGTCCAGGGGGGTCCCCGTCTCCGTCCGTCCCCGGGGGTTACTTGCAACAGCGCCTCCTGGAGGCTCTGCGTAGGGGAGACAGGTCGATCCAGGTAGAGGGAAGGGGTGAGGTCGACCTGTCTTTCTGGATAGAGAGGCACGGTTTGGGGGCTTTCCGAGAGCAGAATGGGGAGGTGGTCTGGTCCCTCCCGACAACCGGGCAGGACAATAACCGCAGGAATGTGGTCCGTCTGATTTGGAGGGGTGAGGATGCGTGCCCACCTCGCGTTAAAGTGGTTGAGCTCCTCCTCCAGATGGAATTCAGGGCGAGTGACATCTTTGCCCTGATCCACCCCTACGGTACGTCCGAGTTTGACGTCAGTTTCGTTCGGCCAGAGGGTCTCGAACTCTTCTGGTCAAACTACGAGGTGGCGAAGAACGAGCCCGGCTGGCGGGATTTTGCCGTAAAGGCAATTTCCCGTCAGAACTCGGTCAAGAAGGTGACCGTTTTGACCCGTAACGAGTCACTTTCTTGTTACGACATCATGACCTGGCTCGGTCGGTATGGGGATGTGACGGACATGCCCAAGAAAAACATTGATGAGCACGGGATCTGGTCCGGGGCCTGGACGTTTTCCGTCAAACTCAGGCGTTCAGGGAGTACGGTTGCCCACATTCCGTCAGCCGCCTTCCTTGGACGTGACAGGATCCAGGTCTTCTACCAGGGGCAGCCTAAGGTCTGTCACAGGTGCGGTAGCCCCACCCATTTTAGCGCAGCTTGTACTGTACAGGTCTGTGCTTTGTGTGGTGGGGTGGGTCATCTGGCCGCATCCTGTAGGCAGATCCGCTGCCATCTGTGTGGTGTCCTCGGGCACCCTTTCAGCCGTTGTCCTAGCGCCTTCGCCCATGCGGCGGCCGCTCCGGCTGGGGAGAGCTGTGAAGTTGCCTCGGCTGGAGAGGGTACGAGCAGGGATGGGGGCGCACCAGGGCTAGTGAGGAAGAAGGGCCCCGCCAAACTAAGGCGGGAGGAAAATCGGAGGAGGAGTAGGGAGCAGGAGAGTGCCCAAGTGACGGGGGTAGCTCCGGCCCCTGCTCCTGAAGCTGGTCCTGAAATGACTGAAGCCCTGGAGGAGGACGTGCTGGATGAGGAGGTCAGGAGACTGGGCGAAGAGGAAGGCAATATGGCCGACTCTTCCGATTCCTCCCACTATGAAAGTGTGGATGAGGAGAGTGTAGAGAAGGCCAAAAAGAAAGACAAGGGCAAAAGGAAAGGGAGAAAGAAGAGGTCCAAGCCCTCTCTCCCTCGTACTGCGGGCCGGGTCCAAAGCGGAAGCCTGACTGCCCCCCCTCTGGTTGACCTGTCAAACCGGTACCTCGTCCTTGATAACATCTCCTCCCCCTCCTTGGAGGGGGAAGGTGAGGGCGGGGTGCCTAGGGAGAGAGAGCCTCTGGGGGAAACTGGGCCCTGTCCTGTTGAGGCACCTTCCTCGGAGGGCAGGGCTAGACCGGGGTCGGACGGAGACGGGGACCATATGGATCAGAGCGAATCCAAAAAAAGGGTTAAAAGTGGTCCTGCCCTTTCTTCTTCTTCTGGGGATGAGGGCACGAAGAAGAAGGGGAAGAAGAAATAAAGGTGAGGCCGTCTAACTTAATCACCCATGATGGCGGCACTCACCCCATTGACGCTGGCATCCATTAACTGTGCCAGCATAAAGTCGGATACGGCTAGATTCGCAGCCTTTGATTTTCTCGGCCGTGTTGAAGCCGACATTTTGTATCTGCAAGAGACCAGGTTGTCAGATCTAGCCTCCCTGGTAAAAGCCAGAAGAGAGTGGAGGCGCGGGCCCTCCCACTGGTCTCTTGCGGCTGAGCCGTATAGTGGGGTGGCGGTCCTTTTTACCGCTCCGGTTGAATGCCGACGGGTTATTGAGTTAGAAATGGGGAGGTGCCTGATCTTAGATGTCCTCATGAAGGGGCAAGAGCTCCGGCTCATTAACATCTACGCCCCACAAACCAAGTGGGGCCGCAAAGATCTCTTTATGAGGATTAAGCCCTTCCTTTTTACTAGCCGGCAAGTGATTTTTGGAGGGGACTTCAATAATGTCACGAGGTCCCAAGATAGGAGAGGTTCCAATGGTCCGCTGGCTTACGATAGCGTGGCCCTCAATAATATAGTTAGGGAAGCTCGCCTAGATAATGCCCACATCCGGAGCCCCTCAGGCCACGTGGGTTTCACCTATCATCGAGGTAGCTGCAGGTCTAGGATAGACAGGTTTTATTTAAAGGAGGAAGCCGTCTCTTCCGCAGTGTCCGTGGTTGAGGTGGAATTCTCCGATCACTGTATGATTTTGTTTTCCTTGAATGTTTCAGAGACCCCCCGGATGGGTAAAGGTTATTGGAAGCTGAATTCGTCCCTCCTGGAGGAAGCGGAGATAAGACAGTCCTTTGAGGACTTTCTTCAGAGTCAGGTACCTTTACTGGACTTTTGTAGTAGTAAGTCAGAGTGGTGGGAGATATTCAAGAAGCGGGTTGCGGGGTTCTTCCGCCAGCTCTCGAGCCTCAGGTCCCTGAATAGGTACCGCCTGTACCAGGGTCTGAGGAGGAAACTCGAGCTCCTTGTCTCGACTGGAGGTAGCCGGGAGGATATCTCCAGAGTGAAATCCTTGCTGATGGGGTGTCAGTACGATAGGCACGCATCTTTGGTTTTTGAGAGGGATTACGGGAGGTACCGCTCGCCCGACCCTTACAAGAACTGTAAGATGTCAGTGAGTAGTAAAGTGGTCTCAGGACTGATTGATAGTACGGGATCTCTGAATCGGTCCAGATCAGGGATCCTGGAGGTCGTCAGATCCTTCTACTCGCACCTCTTGGGAAGGAAGGATCTAGATCGAGACGGGATGTCGGCTTTCCTGGCTGAAACTATTCCTGAGCCAGGGGTAGACCCCTCTCTTGATGTTTTGGCAGAAGAAATCAGGGAAGAGGAAGTGAGACTGGCGATCGAGGGGCTCGCCCCCAAGAAGTCGCCAGGTCCGGATGGCTTAACATCCGAGTGGTACAGGACCTTTAAGGAGTCTTTAGCTCCCCTCTTGACTGAGGTATTCAATGAGTGTCTCTCCTCGGGCACTCTACCAAAGTCAATGAGGAGGTCAGCCCTGATTCTTCTGTCAAAGGGTAAAGATCCTAGCCGGATTGAGAATTGGAGGCCCATAGCTCTTCTCAATACGGACAGGAAGCTTCTGGCCAAGATACTGTTTAATCGGTTGGTGAAATTTGCACCCCGGCTCCTTTCGGGGGCCCAGCACTGCTCTGTTCCGGGCCGAAGCACCTTAAGTGCTGTCCTCAGTGTCAGGGAGGCAGTGGAGCGGAGTAGTGCGGGTCTCTGGAAGGGGTACATGCTGTCCTTGGATCAGGCCAAAGCATTTGATCGGGTGAACCACGAGTACCTCTGGTCCGTCCTCCTGAGATATGGCTTACCGAGTACTTTTGTGAATTGGCTTGTCACCTTATATGCAGGGGCAGAGAGTTTCCCGCTGGTGAACGGTTGGTCTGGCCGCTCTTTTGAGGTGGGGTCCGGGGTCCGTCAGGGTTGTCCTTTGAGCCCGCTGTTATACGTGTTCGCAATCGATCCCTT
The DNA here is from genome assembly GCF_029499605.1 of Hyla sarda. NCBI lineage: Eukaryota > Metazoa > Chordata > Amphibia > Anura > Hylidae > Hyla > Hyla sarda. Next base: position 119,266,445 of record NC_079198.1, on the reverse strand, counting down.
CGTCCGGAGGGTAGATTGTGGGCCGTTGGCGGGAGTCGGGATGACTCTGGCGGAGCCGGATGTCGCCCAGAGAGTGGTGGCGTACGCTGATGATGTCACTATTTTCGTCTCCTCACGGGAGGAAGTCGATGTGGTGATGTCAGAGGTGGACCGCTACTCGGAGGCATCCGGGTCCAAGATCAACCGGGATAAGTGTGAAAGTCTCTGGCTGGGAGGGGGAGATCCCACGTTTGATCTCCCGGACACCCTTCCAGAGCTCCAAGAGTCAGCAAAAATTCTGGGCATCACATTCGGCCAGGATGATTATCCCACCAAAAACTGGGACGGTAAGCTCCAGGATGCCACTCAGAGGGTGAACCAGTGGAAGGGTTGGTCTATGACCCTCAGGGAAAGGGTACACCTGACCAAATCGTACCTGCTCCCCTTGTTTATCTATCTGGGCAGTGTATGTATCTTACCAGAGGCTTACTACACTAGGGTCTACAGCCTGTTTTTCCAACTGTTATGGGGGAACAGGTTGAACCTAGTCAAGAGGGAGGTTACGTACCGCACGAGGAGACTAGGGGGTTTATCTATGGTAAACCCTGTGGTGTTCTTAACGAACACCTTCTTGAAAGCTAACATCTCGAACCTCTGGTCAGAGAGGGCTCCTCCGTGGGTACTCTCCTGCAGGGAGTGGTTTCGGCCTTTCTTCCAGGAATGGGAGACAGGAGGGCAAGTGAAGGACCTCCGTACGCCCCATGGATATCTTCCGGCTTACGTTACCCCGACTCTGAAGGCGATACGTCGGTGGGGTCTGGGAGTGTGGGAGATCAGGACCCAGTCAAGGCAGTTCCTTGACAAACGGGTTCTGTTGACCCACTTCCAGAAGCCTCTGGCGCTCAGGGACTGCCCAGGTCGGGATCTGAGGGTGGGGTTGTATCTTTTAAACATGAAAAGGATCCCCCAGAAGTTTTGGGACTTGGCCTGGCGCTGCTTTCAGGGGAAGCTATGTGTAAAGGACAACCTGAAGTACAGGAACTCTGATGACCGGGGATGTCCCCGAGAAGAGTGCGGGGACACGCTGGAAAGCATGGACCACTTTCTGCTTCATTGTCCCTTTAACATAGGGGTCTATAACAGGGTGGGCGCTTCCATCGGCTGGAGTCAACTTGCCGGCCTTGCCTATCCGGAGTGGGCTTATGGGGCATTCAGGAACCTGGGTGGCCGAGATCGGGGCACTTTATTTTTAGTCAGTTTAGTGGTTAGGTACTACACGTGGAACGCACGGTGCTTAGTGTCGACCCAACAGAAAATCCTCTCCGAGGTGGAGGTCTGTAGGAACATCACCGGTGACCTCGGGAAGATCAGGTCTTTGGAGTATGGCAGTCTTGGTACCAGTAGGGCTTCTCTCCTGTGGTGAGGTTTCTCATTTCATGTGCCCTAGGTACTAAACCTTTTGGGTAGAGTACCTTTTATTTTTGGTTAGGGGCAGTGTTATAGGGGTAGAGATAGGGTGAGGGCAGGGTCAGATTTATTGTAGGGATAGAATTAGGGAGAATTGTAGGGGGAGTTAGGGAAAGAGTATAAAATGATTTATGTATCAGGTCTGCCATCCTTCTCCCTGGTGGTGGGCTGATGCATGTACACATTAGCTTTTTGTTTTGTTTTTAGTAGACATGGTATGAAGGGCTTACAGGCAACCAAACTTGGGCCTAAAAGGGGTTGTGGTTAAGAGTATATAAGTTGGTTGGGAGGAGTGTTAGGTGGGGAGGGTGTATTTGTGGGTGGTGGTTTTGTGGTGTTTTGGGGACCTGACATGGGTCAGTTAAGGACTGGACTTTGAGAACTGTATGGACGGTATGGACTCTGACCCACGTACAGGAGGGGTGGTGTGGGTGAGGGGACAGTTTTAGTGTAGGTGTTTTTCTGTTTTATTTTTTTGTAGTGTATTTACTATATTTTTGTACATTTTCTGTGATTTTGTATATATTGTGTTTTGTATTTATATTGTTTTATATTATATAGTGGCAGTCGGGCCAGTAAAAAGGGAAAAAAAGCGGTGTCATGTGTATGTATATGTATATGTATATAGATATATATATGTATATATATATGTGTGTGTGTTTGATTGTGTATATGCATGTACACATGTTTGTGTATTTTTTTTTTTTTTCCCTCCTTCGGGGAGCTGCTCCCCTCCGGTGTCTCTGCTCTCCTCGCCTCTGGCGTCGCAGTTTCGCTTTTCGGCGGTGTTGTCCTTTTCTTCAGTTCTGGCTTGCTCTTTTTGGGTCCGGCGCTCGCCGGTTTCTGGGTTGCGCGCGGATCCTCTCTGGCCGTCCTCGGCTCCGTGCCGTGCTGGGCGTGCTTTGCGGGCCTTGCGGCTGTGCGGGGGCAGTGCGTGGGACTGGGCTCTTTGGGCCCTCTCTCCGGCCGCGTCTCCGTGCTGCTTTTCCTTGCCCTTCTTTCACCGGTGGATCTCTGGCTGGGAGGCAGAGCGTAGTTTTTTGCGCAAGTTGTGCTGAGCAATTTATTTATATATTACATTTTTTTTTTTTTTTTTTTTTTTTCTTCTTTTCTTCCCCCCCTTGGTAAGGGTAATTTTTATGTTATAGCCAAGTTGTGCTACTTTTATGTTTCTTTTCATTTGGTTTGTTTTTTATAGCCAAGTTGTGCTGAATTTTATGTTTATATATATATATATATTTTTTTTTTATTTATTTATTTATTTATTTATTTATTTATTTATTTTTTACTTTTATAAGCCAAGTTGGGCTCTTTTTTTTTTGAATGTTTTTTTTGAATGCGTGTTTGTGTGTGTTATTTTGGTATGGGGGAAAAGTAAAAGTGTATTTTAGTAAATTTGGGCTGGCCGGTTAGGCAGAATTTGTTTTTGCAATTTTATTTATGTTATGTTTGTTATAGCTGGTTAAGCTTGTTTTTGTTTAATGTTTTGTATCAGATTTGTTTTGCATTTTTATAATAAAAAGAGTTACAGCTCCCAGCAGATATTTCTTACTTTTATATGTAAGGATTTGCTTTATCTACATTAGTTATCTACTTATTTTTCTTTAATCCTCACTTTTTCCTATTTTTGGATGACATTTTGGTGCCTTTAGAACCAATTACCAGGTTTCCATAGAGTTCTGGTCTCAACATACAATGGTTTCAACATACAATGGTCGTCCCAGAACCAATTAATTATGTAACTTGAGAGACCCCTGTATATCTTTATATCTATCTATTTCATATCTATCTATCTATCTATCTCATTTATCTCCCATCTCTAGACAACTGTTTTATTCGGATTTTCCCTATAAGAATTGGCCCTGAATATGCATAAGCCATGAGCAGCAGATATGTGTTTTGTTGTCATGAGATATATGTACAATCCCCTGCACTGCTTAAATAAACACAGAAGAGTGTGACAAGAGTGTAAAAGGTCCTGGCGCGATCATAAATTTCTGAGAAGGAAACACTTTGTGTTTGCAAGTAAATCTCCACAATAAACCTGACCTGCTATTTAGCCAAATTAACTGGACACTCAAAGTGGCTGCACTCTAACCCTATGCACATTACATCAAGCCGGCCTGTAGAATCATCTGTAGTGTAGGCAAGTGTCTCATCGGAATCTGGAGGAAAAGAAAGATAAAATAGCAAAGATATTAAATGTTAAGAATCCCTGCTGATTTAAGGTGCCTCCAGCTGTTGCAAAACTACAAAAAAAAAACAGCATGCCCGGACAGCCTTTAGCATGTTAAAGAGTAGGAAGAGCTGAGAAACTGTATATAGTGTTATGGGAAAATATACTTATTACAGTGGTTCATCAAGTTACAATATTAATTGGTTCCAGGACGACCATTGTATGTTGAAACCATTGTATGTTGAGACCAGAACTCTATGGAAACCTGGGAATTGGTTCTGAAGCCCCAAAATGTCATCCAAAAATAGGAAAAAGTGAGGATTAAAGAAAAATAAGTAGATAACTAATACAGATAAAGCAAATCCTTCCATATAAAAGTAATAAAGATCTGCTGGGAGCTGTAATCACTGTCTATGTAGAGGACAGGATCTTCTTCGGGGTCCTGTACAGTACACAGTGTCCTAAAAAAGTAACATGGAGCCGCCCTCACCTGGTGTCCAAAGGAGCAGCTAACCCGGGTACAGGTAAAGAGTACAGAACATGTAATACCTCCCTGTACTGTAGGGGGCGCTACCAGACACCAGTCAGTGCATACACTTCAGTAATACAGGTAAAGAGTAGTACAGAACATGTAATACCTCCCTGTACTGTAGGGGGCGCTAACAGACATCAGTCAATGCATGTACTTCTGTAATACAGGTAAAGAGTACAGAACATGTAATACCTCCCTGTACTGTAGGGGGCGCTACCAGACATCAGTCAGTGCATACACTTCAGTAATACAGGTAAAGAGCAGTACAGAACATGTAATACCTCCCTGTACTGTAGGGGGCGCTACCAGACATCAGTCAGTGCATACACTTCAGTAATACAGGTAAAGAGTACAGAACATGTAATACCTCCCTGTACTGTAGTGGGCGCTACCAGACACCAGTCAGTGAATACACTTCAGTAATACAGGTAAAGAGTACAGAACATGTAATACCTCCTTATACTGTAGGGGGCGCTACCAGACACCAGTCAGTGCATGCACTTCAGTAATACAGGTAAAGAGTAGTACAGAACATGTAGTACCTCCCTGTACTGTAGTGGGCGCTACCAGACACCAGTCAATGCATACACTTCAGTAATACAGATAAAGAGTACAGAACATGTAATACCTTCCTGTACTGTAGGAGGCGCTACCAGACATCCACTCAGTGCATACACTTCAAGGGGTATTCCAGGCAAAACCTTTTTTTATACACATCAACTGGCTCCGGAAAGTTAAACAGATTTGTAAATTACTTCTATTAAAAAATCTTAATCCTTCCAATAGTTATTTGCTTCTGAAGTTTTCTGTCTAATTGCTCAATGATGATGTCACGTCCCAGGAGCTGTGCATGATGGGAGAATATCCCCATAGGAACTGCACAGCTCCTGGGACGTGAGTCATCAGAGAGCAGTTAGACAGAAAACAACAACTCAACTTCAGAAGCTAATAACTATTGGAAGGATTAAGATTTTTTTAATAGAAGTAATTTACAAATCTGTTTAACTTTCCGGAGCCAGTTGATATATAAAAAAATGTTTTTGGCCTGGAATACCCCTTTAAGTAATACAGATAAAGAGTAGTACAGAACATATTAATACCTCCCTGTTCACTGGTAACCGGCATCTCCTGCATCCACTACATATCTCCAGAATACTGCAATGTAAGATCTCACATACAAATGGTTGCAAAAAACTTTAACCTCTAGACGACCCAAGGAGTAGGAGTACCTGTACGCCCTTTCCTCCTGGTCCTAAATGCACCACAGCATACATGTACACCCTGGAGCGTTAAGTGTCTATGAAGCGATCACAGCTCCTGTGGTGAGTGATGGCTGCTATCAGCAGCCTAGCATTTACCACTAATGGCAGACATTGCTGATCCCACCAATGTCCTTCATTAATGGGATCAATGCCGATCACTGCATCTAAAGGAGCAAAAGACAGGTGTCAGTGGATTAAAGATGCTTATCGGACCCCTACAACACGATCACAGGGGTCCGATGAGTTAAAATAGCATCCCGAGGTCTCTTACCATCCTCCCTACCCTTACCAGATTGTTGCTCCTTTGATACAGCTGATGTGCTGACCTCCCTGTCCATTGTTATGCAATAGTACAGCATTGTACAGTGAATGTGATTCAGTTATTGCATATGATAGTCCCTCATAAGGAGTGTAAAATAAAAATGAAAGTTTTTAAATAATATAATAATAATTTAAAAATAATAATAATAATTGTCAAAAACTAAACTTTTTAAAACTAACTCAGGCTATGTTCTCTAACTACTCCTAATACCCCTCCCACCCTAAAAAAAATTCAGAACTTTAAAAATCTCTGTGTCATACCTTTATTCTTGCTCACATAGTGCAATCTCCCAGCAGGCATGACATCACTGAAGCCTGCTGGGGGACCACTTCCGCCCTCACATGGTTGCAGTGCTGTGATGAATAGAAGACCTCAAGCTCTGTGCAGCTTTCAGTGAAGCTCTTTGCAGCTGTCAATCAAGCTCAGTGCAGAGAAACACTTTCTGAGTTTGGTCTCCTGCCAGGCCGGGAGGAGACCAAACTCACTGTATTAATTGTGGCAGGGACCAGAACAGAGTCACCTGGTGGCCGTTTTTTTCTATTACATTTTAAACATATTTAACTATAATAAAAGTTTTATTTGGTGACAGGTACCCTTTAAATTCACCCCCATTTTCCCATTTTACAAATAAATAAAAATAAACATATTTGGTATTGCTACATGTGGAATTGTCCTAATTCTTAAAATATAGTGTTAAAGGGGTATTCCAGGCCAAAACTTTTTTTTTATATATCAACTGGCTCCGGAAGGTTAAACTGATTTGTAAATTACTTCTATTAAAAAAATCTTAATCCTTCCAATAGTTATTAGCTTCTGAAGTTGAGTTACTGTTTTCTGTCTAACTGCTTTCTGATGACTCACGTCCCGGGAGCTGTCCAGCTCCTATGGGGATATTCTCCCATCATGCACAGCTCCCGGGACGGGACATCATCATTGAGCAATTAGACAGAAAACTTCAGAAGCTAATAACTATTGGAAGGATTACGATTTTTTTAATAGAAGTAAATTACAAATCTGTTTAACTTTCCGTAGCCAGTTGATATATATATAAAAAAAAGTTTTTGCCTGGAATACCCCTTTAATGATCCCCCCAGGGTGAATGGTGTAAACGTAAAAATATAACAAATGCCAGAAGTGATGATTTTTGGTCACATCATATATCAGAAAAAAATAAATAAAATGTGATCAAAAGTCCTATCAAAACAAGAATAGAACCGATAAAAATTATAGATCGTGGTACAAAAAATGAGCCCTCGTACATCCCTGTATACAGAAAAATAAAAACATTATAGGGGTCAGAATATGGCTATTTTAAGCATATGTATTATGTTACAAAAGTTTGACTTTTTATATTTTTTTATTTAAAGAAGTACAATAATCGTACTACAAAGTAAGGAAATATAGGTATTGCTTTAATTATATTGACCCCCAAAATAAAGAGAACATGTCAGTTTGCCATAAAGTGCACTGCGTAAAAACAAAACCTCCCAAAAGTTGCAAAATCGTAGATTGTTTTTCAATTTCCCTAACAAATAACATTTTGGTTTTTTTTTCTCTACATTGTATAAAATGAAAGGTGTCATTACAAAGTACAGTTGTTTGCCCAAAAAATAAGCCCTTGTGTGCAGGGCTGTGGAGTCGGACGAAATTTTGGGTACCTGGAGTCGGAGACGGCAAACAATGCACCGACTCCGACTCCTACTAAATTTAGATTGGAATAAAAAAAAAAAAAAAAGGAAATTTAAATGTCCCAATTCACAAAAAGTTATAATTAATGAATTCTCTACTATAAGAATAAAGACCAATGCATGCAGTGCTCACGTAACCACAAAACAAACACGTTAAGTGACCGTGAAGAAGCATGCTTTCCATGTGCTTCACTATATGGCACGCAACGCACAATTCGGAGCGGCAATACTTATACTTTCCATAGTGTTGTTTTCTGCTGTTACAGGGAACCCATGGGTAACCTAGCCTCTCACTGATAAGGGATTAAGTAAATATGTTTTTTGCAGGACTAGACACTTGTATAAGTGAAGGGAATGGAGGGTCAATAATTCAAGACTGAAGCTGTAAACCATTGGAAAAACTGCTGCCATTCAGCTAAGGCTATAAAAACTTGTAAACTCGATTGTTAGCTTAAAGGGGTACTCCGCCCCTAGACATCTTATCCCCTATCCAAAGGATAGGGGATAAGATGTCAGATCGCCTGGGTCCCGCTGCTGAGGACCCCCGGGATTGCCGCTGCGGCACCACGCTATCATTACTGCACAGAGCGAGTTCGCTCTGTGCGTAATGATGGGCGATACAGGGGCCGGAGCATCGTTATGTCACGGCTCCACCCCTTGTGATGTCATGGTCAGCCCCCTCAATACAAGTCTATGGGAGGGGGCGTGGCAGTCATGTAGTAATGAAAGCGCGTTGCCGCAGCGTCGATCCCAGGGGTCCCCAGCAGCGGGACCCCGGTGATCTGACATCTTATCCCCTATCCTTTGGATAGGGGATAAGATGTCTAGGGGCGGAGTACCCCTTTAAGCTAACAATCGAGTTTACAAGTTTTTATAGCCTTAGCTGAATTTGGTGTTTTTCTTTGGCATTTTTTCACCTGTGAAAAAAAGGGGCTGTTCCCAGGAAGAGGAACAGCAGCCATTTTCTCTGGAGTCAGCCAAAATGTTCACAAAATCCAACTTGGAAAGGCTGGAAAAACTGCCAAGGTGCCAAAAATGCAATTTCCACACAAATGAAAAAACACCAGAAAAAACACCAGAAAAAACATTAGAGGCGGGAAATTGCACTGGCGTTTTTTCAGGCATTTCTTCTTGTGTTTTTTCCAAACAAACAAACACAAAACACAAAAAAAACAAGTAGAATTTAGCCTAAAAGCAAGGAGGAATAATCAAAAACATTTAAAGGGGTTATCCAGGAAAAAACTTTATTTTATATATATATATATATATATATATATATATATATATATATATAAACTGGCTCCAGAAAGTTAAACAGATTTGTAAATTACTTCTATAAAAAAAAACTCTTAATCCTTTCAGTACTTATGAGCTGCTGAAGTTGAGTTGTTCTTTTCTGTCTAAGTGCTCACTGATGACACCTGTCTTGGGAACTGTCCAGAGTAGAAGAAAATCTCCATAGCAAACCTCTTCTACTCTGTGCAGTTCCTGAGACAAGCAGAGATGTCAGCAGAGAGCACTGTTACCAGACAGAAAAGGACAACTCAACTTTAGCAGCTGATAATTATTGGAAGGATTAAGATTTTTTAATAGAAGTAAATTACAAATCTGTTTAACTTTCTGGAGCCAGTTGATATATATATATATATATATATATATATATATATATATATATATATATATATATCAATATATATCAAGGCTAAAACCTGCTATGTCTTTTAGGTTAATTGTTACAAAAAAAAAAACCTGATAACTGTATGATAAATAAGTCCAAGGACTTGTTGAATTCTGCTGTCTGCATATTATTTTGCAGGTTTGCAACAAAAAAACGGACAAAAAAAGATTTTTGGGGCAGAATGGCATAGTATTCTATCCCAGAAAGCAGAAAGTAGTAGTTCTAAATAGTCTACATTTAGTCTGATTTATCTTTTTGTCAGTATTCTTTCATTGATCAGCGATGTAGTGGAAAAAATAGATATAAATGAGGCCTAAACTTCTAATTAGAGATGAGCGAATTTACAGTAAATTTGATTCGTCACGAACTTCTCGGCTCGGCAGTTGATGACTTTTCCTGCGTAAATTAGTTCAGCCTTCAGGTGCTCCGGTGGGCTGGAAAAGGTGGATACAGTCCTAGGAAAGAGTCTCCTAGGACTGTATCCACCTTTTCCAGCCCACCGGAGCACCTGAAAGCTAAACTAATTTATGCAGGATAAGTCATCAACTGCCGAGCCGAGAAGTTCGTGACGAATCGAATTTACTGTAAGTTCGCTCATCTCTGCTTCTAATCTGACAGAATGGGCACAAAAGGGTCCTAGAGGACTGATAGAAAGTTTTACAAGAAGTTCAGCTGCCGTAAAGTACTGGAGAATGATGGGAGTGATGCTTTGTGAATATTAACAGCAGTAGTAGTTATTTGATAGAGACAATAAAGCATAGAAAGATTTTAAAGGCACTCAAATCCTGCCGAGAAAAAAAAAAAGATGGCAATACAGCAAGAAGGGGTCAGAGCTGAAACGAGATTCACTTACTCCACAATTAATGGAAGATCCTCTAATCAAATGAGGAACAAATCATAAAATTAGGGAGATGGAAATTAAGCGCAGACAAATGATTCAGGTATAGTGGAGATTTATGGAGAAGGTTGTGTTATAGCTAATGATTTCTGCTAATGATCCTCCAAAGTATGAAGTGGCACAGAGCCCACATCTGGTGGGACAACGCTTGGCCCCTGTGAGATGAAGGACATTGTTCGGGAAGAAGGGACAAAACAGAGTCTAAAAAATGTTTTGTAAAATAAAAAATGTTAAATCACGGAAATGACGCATGTCAGCTGTCAATTCTTCTTCTTAAAGGACAACTTTAGTGCAAGACTTTTATACAGTGATCCCTCAACTTACAATGGCCTCAACATACAATAGTTTCAACATACATTGGTCTTTTCTGGACCATTGTAAGTTGAAACAGGACTCAACATACAATGTACTGACAGTCCAGATCTGCGAAACTTGTCAATGGCCGGAAGAACTGACCAATCAGAATGGGCATTCACTGGTAAAACATCTGTATTACTGAAGTGCATGCACTGACTGGTGTCTGGTAGCACCCCCTACAGTACAGGGAGGCATTACATGTTCTGTACTCTTTACCTGTATTACTGAAGTGCATGCACTGACTGGTGTCTGGTAGTGCCCCCTACAGTACAGGGAGGTATTACATGTTCTGCACTACTCTTTACCTGTATTACTGAAGTGTATGCACTGACTGGTGTCTGGTAGCGCCCCCTACAGTACAGGGAGGTATTACATGTTCTGCACTACTCTTTACCTGTATTACTGAAGTGTATGCACTGACTGGTGTCTGGTAGCACCCCCTACAGTACAGGGAGGTATTACATGTTCTGTACACTTTACCTGTACCAGGGTTATCTGCTAATTTGGACACCAGGTGAGGGCGACTCCATTTTACTTTTTTAGGACATTGTGTATACTGTACAGGACCCCAAAGAAGCTCGTGTCCTCTACATAGACCAGTGTTTCCCAAGCAGGGTGCCCCCAGCTGTTGCAAAACTACAACTCCCAGCATGCCCGGACAGCCAAAGTCTGTCCGGGCATGCTGGGAGTTGTAGTTTTGCAACAGCTGGAGGCTCCCTGCTTGGAAAACGCTGACATAGACAGTGATTACAGCTCCCAGCAGATCTTTCTTACTTTTATATGTAAGGACTTGCTTTATATATATATTAGTTATCTACTTATTTTTGTCTTTAATTCTCACTTTTTTTCCTATTTTTGGATGACATTGGTTTTAGAACCAATTACCAGGTTTCCATAGAGTTCTGGTCTCAACATACAATGGTTTCAACATACAATGGTCGTCCTGGAACCAATTAATATTGTAACTTGAGGGACCACTGTATATTGTTGTACCCGGGCCTCAAAAATAAACAAAATAAGCATACCTTCCTACGTGCGCCCGTTGGTCCGGCACAGGCCTCACGGTCCAGCGGTGCTAAGCTCATTCAACTTCCTGGGGACAGGGACGCAGCAGAGCCGTCTGCGTATCACCGTCCGCAGCAATGTCCCACCCCGGCCGGTGATAGGCTGAGCTTCATGTAAGAAGCCGGCCAGAGCTCCTTACATGACAGTGCGCTCAGCCTATCACCGGCCGGGGCGGGACATCGCTGCGGCCAGTGATACGCCTGACGGCTCTGCGGTGTCCCCGTCCCCATGAAGTTGAGTGAGGTTCGCACCGCTGGACCGTGAGGCCTGTGCCGGACCAACGGGGGCTCATAGGAAGGTGAGTTAAAGTTTATTTTGTTTATTTTTGAGGCCCGGGCACGGGAATTTATAAAAGTCTTGCACTACAGTTGTCCTTTAAGTGAATACAATGTGTAAAACTATAAAAACATTGTGGAGAATTTATTAAAGGGGCACTCCGTTGCTCAGTGTTTGGAACAAAATGTTCCAAATGCTCAGAGCCGGGAACTCGTGATGTCATAGCCCCGCCCCTCATGACATCATGCCCCGCTCCCTCAATGCAAGTCTATAGGAGGGGGGGGGGGGTGTGACAGCCGTCACGCCCCCTCCCACAGACTTGCATTGAGGCGGCGGGGCGCGACGACACGAGGGGTGGGGGATTGACGTCACGAGCTCCCGGCATCGGCTCTAAGCATTTGGAACATTTTGTTGCAAACGCTGAGCAGCGGATTGCCCCTTTAATGCTTGGATTTTTCCTCTGTCATGGGGCAATTGGAATCAGCCTCATGAGGTTTTGTTTTTTTTGCCTTTCTCTGGATCAACACAGTAGGGTGTTAGGTTGAATTCGATGGACTCTCGACTTTTTTTCAACCTTACAAACTATGTTACTCTGTTATTATGTAGAGGAATCTTTATTTGATGTGATGACTGGGGAGGCCCTAGTACAGATTTTAATGTTACCTCAGAACCATCAAGGTGAGCTTAGGGGGAACCGAAATCTCCCATGGAGCAGAAGGGCGGTGATTAATATAGGTTAATGTACTATGTGCTGCCATGAAAGGAAATACTCGGCCTGTACAATGGTTAGGAAGGTGGCAGATGCCATGGTGACATACACATGACTCTAGGACCCAAGGTTTTCATCAGCCCCTGCCAGCTTGACTTTACCATCTCTTCCCCAGGTAAGCGAGACGCACGTACCCGGCCATCCACATGGTGGACAACGAGATCCATGGCACCTTCTTCCATTGCCCATTTTAGAAACTTTTGGTGGTGAGCATGGGCGCTCTAATCAGACTGGCTACACAAGCAAGCTGTGATATACTGAGTGATCGGACTCCTTTCTATCATAGCTAACAGAAAGATTTTCAGTGGGATAGGAACCGATGGGCTAGCCTTCATTCACCCCACAGATCAGTGAGCCTTGGGCATCCATGACCTTGTCCCCGGTCAACAGTTGTCCTTCCTTGGAGCACTTTTAGTCCTAACCCCTATATATCGGGATTACTCTAAAAGACCGGCCATTATGGAGTTGCTCTGACCCTGTGGTCTACACATCACTATTCTGCCCTTGTCCCAGTCATTCAAATCCTTACACTTTGCCATTTTTTCTGCTTCCATCATCAACCTCAAGAACTGACTGGTCTCCTGCTAACAGAGATTTTGTTAGTCATTTAACCCAAACCAGGATTGAGTTCAAAAGAGACGAAAGGGTAACATCTTTCCATTACAGATTTATCTGTATTGGTTCTACTCTGGATTTTGAGAACATTACTGTATGTGATGTGTGTGAGCCTTAAAGGGGTACTCCACTGCTCAGCGTTTGGAACAAACTGTTCCAAACGCTAGAAGCTTGTGACGCCATAGTCCCGCTCCCTCATGACATCAAGCCCTGTCCCCTCAATGCAAGTCTATGGGAGGGGGCGTGACGGCCGTCACGCCACCTCCCATAGACTTGCATTGCGGGGACGGGGCGTGATGTCATGAGGTGGCGGGGCTATGACGTCACGAGCTCCCGGCACCGGCTCCAGCTTTCGGAACAGTTTGTTCCAAACGCTGAGCAGCGGAGTACCCCTTTAAAGGAGTACTCCCGTGGAAACCTTTTTTTTTTTTTTAAATCAACTGGTGCCAGAAAGTTAAACAGATTTAAAAATCACTTTAATTAAAAAAAAAATCTTAATCCTTCCAGTACTTTTTAGGGGCTGTATACTAAAGAGAAATCCAAAAAAGAAATGCATTTCCTCTGATGTCATGACCACAGTGCTCTCTGCTGACCTCTGCTGTCCATTTTAGGAACCGTCCAGAACAGGAGAATATCCTTATAGCAAACATATGCTGCTCGGGACAGTTCCTAAAATGGACAGCAGAGGTCAGCAGAGAGCACTGTGGTCATGACATCAGAGGAAATGCATTTATTTATTTTTTTATTATACAGCCCCTAAAAAGTACTGGAAGGATTAAGATTTTTTAATAGAAGTGATTTACAAATCTGTTTAACTTTTTGGCATCAGTTGATTTAAAAAAAAAAAAAAAAAAAGAAGTACCCCTTTAATATTATGGATACCTGGTTATTTAAAAATAAGGAATGTATATATTGTGATGTCTATAATGTATACAGAACATAATGAGGCCTTAATGACCATTATAAAATGCAAAGCAATGAAATTTTTTTTTTCAGTGGAATATTTTTTGCTTGAAAACCATTTTATATCGGTCACGCCATTCATTAAGCCCATTCAGATCTGATGAGATGAGCGCTTCCGAATATACCGATGGACTTTTCCACTTTTACAACATTAACTTTGCCTAAAAAATTAAGAGTAAACAACACATTTTTAATAAAAAAAAAAAATTTAATGTGAAAACATTTTCTTACACGTTCTTCATCCTGATAATGAAGGGTTTATGAGCAACGAACCAATAACCTCAGAATTTCCTGCAATATTTGTCTCTTTCGTAGGCGTTTACATATTTGTGCTGCACAATACACAGATTTGGGGCCACTCGGCACAAGCTAATGAGCTCTGTTACAGGGAATTATTTTCTAAATAAAGAAATAATTAGTTTTGAGAATACCATGTAAAATCAGAAAAGATTACTTTCCGTTTCATTTATAAAAAACCTTCCACAAGCTAAAGTGATTACCAACTATTGACGAAATGATTAATGGCAGCAGGAATAACAATCATCATCATCATCATGGTAGCTCCTTGGCTTTACGGTGGTTTTCTTACAAGATTTTCTATTGTTTATAAAAGTAAATTATAGAGACGGATGGGCCCCAATTCATGGGTTTATTACATGCGACAGAAGAAATTTTCTATGGACACATCTGTAACTAATATTTGTATAAACATCGCATTCTGATGTCAGAACCTTATGATTATACGGAGATGAGCGGCGCTGCTTATCTTACCATGCATTAAAGGGGTACCCTGGAAGAATTTTTTCTTAAAAATGAGCTGGTGCCAGAAAGTTAAACAGATTTGTAAAAATGACTTCTATGTAAAAATCTTAATCCTTCCAATACTTATCAGTAGAGATGAGCGAACTTACAGTAAATTCGATTCGTCACGAACTTCTCGGCTCGGCAGTTGATGCCTTATCCTGCGTAAATTAGTTCAGCCTTCAGGTGCTCCGGTGGGCTGGAAAAGGTGGATACATTCCTAGGAAAGAGTCTCCTAGGACTGTATCCACCTTTTCCAGCCCACCGGAGCACCGGAAAGCTGAACAAATTTATGCAGGAAAAGTCATCAACTGCCGAGCCGAGAAGTTCGTGACGAATCGAATTTACTGTAAGTTCACTCATCTCTACTTATCAGCTACTGTATGCTCCAGAGGAAGTTCATTTCTTTTTAGATTTCTTTTCTGTCGGACCACAGTGCTCTCTGCTGACACCTCTGCACATGTCCGGAACTAACCTATACTGTTCTGGACAGTTCCTGACATGGACAGAGGTGTCGGCAGAGAGCACTGTGGTCAGACAGAAAAGAACTGCACAACAACTGCAAATCCTCTGGAGAATACAGCAGCTGATAAGTACTGGACGGATTAAGATTTTTAAATAAAAGCTAATAAGTACTGGAAGGATTAACATTTTTAAATAGAAGCTAATAAGTCCTAGAAGGATTAACATTTTTTATTAGAAGTAATTTACAAATCTGTTTAACTTTCTGGCAACAGTTGATTTAAAAAATAATTTTCCACCAGAGTACCCCTTTAAAAGGGTACTCCAGTGGAAAACTTATTTATTTTTTATTTTTTTAATCAACTGGTGCCAGAAAGTTAAACAGATTTGGAAATTACTTCTATTAAAAAATCTTAATCCTTCCAGTACTTATTAGCTGCTGAATACTACAGAGGAAATTCTTTTCTTTTTGGAACACAGAGCTCCCTGCTGACATCACGAGCACAGTGCTCTCTGCTGACATCTCTGTCCATTTTAGGAACTGACCAGAGCAGTATATGTTTGCTATGGGGATTTTCTCCTACTCTGGACAGTTCCTAAAATGGACAGAGATGTCAGCAGAGAGCACTGTGCTCATGATGTCAGCAGACAGCTCTGTGTTCCAAAAAGAAAATAATTTCCTCTGTAGTATTCAGCAGCTTATAAGTACTGGAAGGATTATGATTTTTAAATAGAAGTAATTTACAAATCTGTTTAACTTTCTGGCACCAGTTGATATATATATATATATATATATATATATATATGTATATGTATATGGTCCTGGCTATCTGCCACCAGGACCCATCTCTAATGCCAGAAATCACCGATCACAGTGATGGCCGGCTTTAACCCCTTAGACACCGCAATCAAATTTGATTGCAAGAAAAAATGTGAATGCAAGTAAAAATGTCCCGGCAGCTCTGTGAAATTAAGTAAAAGCACCTAACCTGCCAAATTCAGGACCCGGGAAAGTGTCTACTTTGCTCTTTCACAAGCGTCTAGTATAAAAAAAGTGTATGTGGTAGAGCTTTTCCCACCACAGCAGAGCTGCGCAAAATTCATCATCCTGCTGCCCCTTCTTGATAAATAAGATGCACGCTAGTCAAACCCACCCCCCAAATAAACGTGTGAAAATAGCTCTACCGTAGACATTCTTTGATAAATCTGGCCCATAGACTTTTTGCAAGTTTAGGGTTATTTATATCAAATTACCGCATGTTTCGCCGTATAAGACGCACTTTCTCTTCCCCAAAACTGGGGGGGAAAAGTTGGTGCGTCTTATACGGCAAATACACATTAAAACCCTGTCCTATCACGGCGGTCCCTGCGGCCTTCAACGGCCGGGACCCGCGGCTAACACAGGACATCACCGATCGCGGTGATGCCCTGTATTAAGCCTTCAGACGCAGCGATCAAAGCTGACCGCTGCGTCTGAAGGGAAACTGACATTAACCCGGCTGCTCAGTCGGGCTGTTCGGGACCGGCGCGGTGAAATTGCGGCATCCCGAACAGCTTACAGGACACCGGGAGGGACTTTACCTGCCTCCTCGGTGTCCGATCGGCGAATGACTGCTCCGTGCCGGGATCCCCTGCATGGCCGGTGCTCTCCTTCGTCGTCATCACGTCGTTGCGCACGCCGTCCCATCATCCAATAGGAGCGGCGTGCGTAGCGACGTGATGGTGGCGACGGAGAGCGAGGATCCCGGGCAGCAGAGACGTTCCGGAGCGATGGGGACACCCCGGGGACGCAGCGACAGCAATGGAGGGCGACATCCAGGGCAGCGGTGAAGAGCGGTGACGGTCCGGAGCAGCGGGGACATGTGAGCATTACCTCCAATATCAGTGGTATTCAACCTGCGGACCTCCAGATGTTGCAAAACTACAACTCCTGGCATGCCCGGACAGCCAACGGCTGTCCGGGCATGCCGGGAGTTGTAGTTTTGCAACATCTGGAGGTCTGCAGGTTGAAGATCACTGTCCTATATTTTACAATGTATTTGGTTCAAAATCTTTTTTTTCTAGATTCTCCTCCTTTAAAATTGCGTGCGCCTTATATGCCGGAGCGTCTTATATGGCGAAAAATACGGTAGATTTTTTTTATTTTTTACAATTGTTCCCACTATTTGTGGAGAGCAGTACATGTCAATCCCAACTTAAAATCCCACAAGCCACTTAGAGCTGTGGCAAGAAATCAAGTCTTCATGTGCACTTATTCCAGGAATTGTGTTGGAGACAAGTATTAGAACTGCTGAGAGAGCAGGGTGGTAACGCTGATACGGGCATTCATTCTTTATAGATATCGTTAATTTCAGAAATGTTGCTCTGCCAAGCTGAAGAAATATGTGTTCACTCACCAGCTAAACCTAGCACATGTCCCTAAACCTCTGTAAGTGCTAAGTGGTCTCTATATACGGAGCCGACAGAAGGGGAAAATCATCAAAGACAAACGGGAAAAAAAAAGTTCTGCAAGACTCCCAATTACCTAATAGAAACACACATTGATTAAAAATTCATGGATATTACACTTGATATAATGCCAGGGTGGATATGTGTATGTGAGTGCAAATTATAATGAAAATTAGATTTTTCTTTTTTTCCTTAACTGCACAAATGTGGAAAGTAAATCGGCAAAACACGTAAACGGTTAAACTTTGCCTAAAACAACGGAGTAAATAAATGAAGAAATATAAATATATATATATATATATATATATATATATATATATATATATATACACATACATACATATATATATATATATAAAAATATATATACATACATATATATACACATATACATATATATATATATATATATATATATATATATATATATACATGCATATATATATTCAAATCCAATATGCAGCACTATCCAATGTAAAAAAATGCAGTGGGTGCCAGCGTCCAGCAAACCTGATCAGGGTTCTTCTTAGATACACAACCGGAAGACGCAGCACTCCAAAAAATTAATTGCGTCTTCCGGTTGTATATATATATATATATATATATATATATATATATATATATACCTGTTTAACTGATTGCACACAGGCATATTCACAGTGTAGGGCCCGTCCCAATGAGGTCACCTTATCGTGGTGGGATGGTCCAAACTATTTGGCCGCCAAATTGTGAGCTAAGTACCTCACTTTTTCACTTTTTCATTTTTTGCATTATACCTATATAGCATTTCATGTTTTATCTGTATCTTTGTGCTAACAGTGTGCTGCTGTATTCTCCTGTTATATATATATATATATATATATATATGTATATATAATGGAAGACACAGCACTCCAAAAAATAGAAAATAGTAGGTGCAAGCAGCTAGTTGGACCTGGTTAAAGGCCCAAATCCAGATTAAGTAACAAGAGATGGCCGCAGCACTCAAAAAATAGTGAAAAAATATGTGGCTTTATTCCATTTCCCAAATACAAGAGCATTTGTATTTGTGATATGGAATAAAGCCACGTATATTTTTTCACAATTTTTTGATTGCTGTGGCCATCTCTTGTTACTTTGTTACTATATATATATATATATATATATATATATATATATATATATACACACACACACACATATATTTTCACCTCTCCATTTGGTAATGATGTTCTGTTAGGGCAGAAATGAGGTCACTCACAGGTAATGTTTTTTCACATAGCAATGAGGGGAGATATGCATGTTCGGCTTTCTCTGGAAAGATGTGAAGGGTTGTCTGCTGTTTCCATAAATTTACTTTCAAGGTCCTTTGCCATCCTCTCTCCTTGAGAGGAAAGTGAAATTGTCATCGCCACCGGACAAGAAGCTTAAACTGCACAACGCGTATGAGCGCCAGAATGAGATCAAATGCAATTTAATTATTAAAATGGCATTTTAGTGTATAAAGCAGCAATATTAATTTTAAATTATAAAAATAATAACAATAATAATCATTAAAAAAAAATTCAAATTATTTAAATATTTAATATTACTATTGATGTGAAAGGGTGCTGAAAGCATTTTCTGGAGTGGACTTACAAGTATACACAAACAAATATACATGGTACAAAGTGATAAATACACATCCACCCCGCCATGTTCTGACGGTGACCCCGTACTCCGGTGATGATTGGTGTTTGGGGATGGACACAGATTACACTACTTCCTGAGCTCATCTGCTTAAAATTGTTTCTGCCATCTTCATTGTCCAGCAGTGCCGGGGAATAGACTTATAAATAAAAGATAACATTACAGGGTTATAATGATGACATTCTGTATTAAGTGGTTACATTTTCGATGTTGCACATTCAACTCGTTTTGATTGCTTTGTCTTTTAAGGATCGCACCGGAATTATCTCTTAACTCCCGAGTGGTTTGCCGCAGCCGAATGATCAATGGGAATGTTGTGTATATATTTGTTAGTATATTTATAACAAAAGGGGGAAGGTGTGGGAGGGGGGGCGGGGGGGGGGGGCGGGGGGGGGGGGGGGGGGGGGACTGACGAGGTATTTGACTGTTGAGTACGAAAAAGAAAAAGTAGTTTTTCCCTTGAAGTACACAAGCTGTTAACTCAGGGCTATACAGGCAATTTGTGCATGTAATTCACACCATGTGATGGCTCGTGGGGACCACGGGCAATGTATGGAGATTTCATATACCGTGTCTGTGTGGGCTTCATCCCCACATTCCAAGAACATTCTCATAGCTTAAAAGGGGTATTCCGGGCAAAAACATTTTATCCCCTATCCAAAGGATAGGCGATAAGATGTCTGATCACGGTGGGCCCGATGCTGGGGACCCCCCGCGATCTCCCTGCAACCACCCGCATTCTATCCGTGGATTGCGTCTCTAGTTTCGGAAACCTCCGGTTTTCCGGGACTGGGGACATGACGGCACGCCACGCCCCTCCATTCATGGTCTATGGGAGGGGGGCGTGACGGCCGTCACGCCCCCTCCGCCCTAGACATGAATGGGAGGGGGGCGTGGTGTGACGTCATGTCCCCAGCCTCGGAAGTTTCCGAAACTGGAGATTCAGCACCCGCATAGAATGAGGGTGCTGCAGGGAGATCACGGGGGGTCCCAGCAGCCGCGCCCCCCCCCCCCCGCGATCACACATCTTATCCCCTATCCTTTGGATAGGGGGATAAAATGTTTTTGCCCGGAATACCCCTTTAATTTGAAATTACTATTATTTGGAATTAATTCTGAATTTAGATTGTGAAACCTCAACAGGGAGAGTAAGTGATAACGACAATTTCTGCACAATGATGAGGAGTATATTTGTGCTGTATAAAGGATTAAAATGAATTAAACAGGTTGAGATGGTTAGTTGGGTCCACTGCCGATCCACTCTGGTCCTCTAGTGCTCAATAAGTTGATATTGAAGCATGAGCTGCCGTGGTTTCCAATAGACTGGTCACCATTGTCTCTTACCACGCGTAGACCGGCCATCTTATGCCTCTCACATTCATTATCTATTTGGCATAAACTTTGTTTAAAGGGGTACTCCGCCCTAATACATCTTATCCCCCTATCCAAAAGGATAGGGGATAAGATGTCCAGATCGCCGGGTGTCCCTCTGCTGAGGGACCCCCGGGGCTCTACCACTGCTAGCACCCCGTTATATTCAGTCCGGCTCCGGAACCGCTGGAGGTTCCTCAGGGCTGAGTACCGATCTCGACATGAGGAACGGAGCATTAGTGACTGTCACGGACTCAGCCACGTCGTGACATCACACTCCTGCCCCCTCAATGCAAGTCTATTGGGAGGCTGGCAGCT